>NC_079189.1:32838635-32913635 GCF_029499605.1 Hyla sarda
GATAGATATGAGATAGATAGATAAGAGATAGATAGATATGAGATAGATAGATAGATAGATAGATAGATATGAGATAGATAGATAGATATGAAATTGATAGATATTAGATAGATATGAGATAGATAGATAGATAGATATGAGATAGATAGATATATATATGAGATAGATAGATATGAGATTGATAGATATTAGATATATATGAGACAGATAGATAGATAGATAGATAGATAGATGATAGATAGATATGAGATAGATAGATAGATAGATATAAGATAGATAGATAGATAGATATAAGATAAATAGATAGATATGAGATAGATGATTGATAGATATGAGATAGATCGATAGATATAAGATAGATAGATAGATATGTGATAGATAGATTAGATAGATATGAGATAGATAGATATGAGATTGATAGATAGACAGATGATAATAGATAGATAGAAAGATGATAGATAGATAGATAGATAGATAGATAGATAGATAGACAAAAAAAGTCCAAAGAGCAGAACAACCACAGCAGGTAAGTGCAATCTATTCGGTGCAAGCCATCATCTAGTTCCTGGTCAGGGTCACCATGTTAAATCCAAATAGCAAAGGACCGCAGCACACACAGGTAAACTTCAAAATAGGTGAGTATATATTGCATCTTCACAGCAAAATCAGGTGCTACATTTCGGCAGTCTCTCACTGATGCTTGAAAAAGGCAGTGAGAGACTGCCGAAACGTAGCACCTGATTTTGATGTGAAGATGCAATATATACTCACCTATTTTGAAGTTTACCTGTGTGTGCTGCGGTCCTTTGCTATTTAGATAGATAGACAGATAGATAGATAGATGATAGATATGAGATAGATAGATAAATATATATATGTAGATAGATAGATAAAGCATGTAGTAGATACAGCACCAAAAAGCCGGAGACTCAAATCTTGATGGAGTGTGACTTTATTCGCTCCCCAAAGTGCAACGTTTCGGCAACAAACTTCCTTTCTCAAGCACTCCTGGATGATCACTTGCACAAGCTGTGAAGTCCAGTGCTGTCTCTTCAACACATCTCTAGATAGATAGATATGTGGTAGCTCGAGGGTGTAGGGTATACGGGGTGTAGCTGTGCTGTACTTCAATGGGGTCTGTTTAACCCTTTCTACTCATGATGCCAGGGTGGGGGCTCCTCTGCAATGCTTGTCCTACCGCCACCCTTCCCAAAAGCGATAGGGTGGTATGAAACAATTGAATGTCCACAACCGGAGAGTTTGCTGAAAACAGTCGAAACTTTTACTGAAGATTTTATGCAAGCTTTCAAACCGGCACAGTCTCTGTACAAGCAAAGTCTCTTATATATTGACAGTGGTTGGGACCTTAAGCGTTTTAGAGTCCGTAGACTGATATGCGCTGTTCCGCTGGATTTAGGGGATTAAGTTGTGGTCCAGCAGTCACGCTAGCTTTAGCGGGGATGCAGTTTAAGACTCACATTTTGAGTTCACGCTGAGGCCAGCAGGTTTCTGGCCTAGCTTGTCTTTGTAAGTTGCGCAGATCCGTCCTGATAGTCCGGCATCCACGAGAGCAGCAACCGAAGAGAGCGATCATTGGCTGCAGATCCCTTATATGGGTAGGGGTTGGCCTTAAGCTGATTGGTCCAATACTTCTGTCAATTATCTGTACAAAGAGTTATGGGTAACATGTGACCCAAGGACCTCCAATGGTCCTCCAACATACTATAGAGGAATTAACATAGTCACATGACCGAAGGATCTGTGACGCTACCAAGGTAAGCAGACTAATATACATTATATTAAATATATACATTTAACCCCTTAACGACGCAGGACGTATATTTACGTCCTGCGCCGGCTCCCGCGATATGAAGCGGGGTCGCGCTGCGACCCCGCATCACATCGCGTCGGTCCCGGCGCTCATGAACGGCCGGGACCCGCGGCTAATACCACACATCGCCGATCGCGGCAATGTGTGGTATTAACCCTTTAGAAGCGGCGGTCAAAGCTGACCGCCGCTTCTAAAGCGAAAGTGAAAGTATCCCGGCTAGTCAGTCGGGCTGTACGGGACCGCCGCGGTGAAATCGCGCCATCCCGAACAGCTTACAGGACACCGGGAGGGCCCTTACCTGCCTCCTCGGTGTCCGATCGATGAATGACTGCTCCGTGCCTGAGATCCAGGCAGGAGCAGTCAAGCGCCGATAATGCTGATCACAGGCGTGTTAATACACGCCAGTGATCAGCATAGGAGATCAGTGTGTGCAGTGTTATAGGTCCCTATGGGATAACAATGATCAGTGTGTGCAGTGTTATAGGTCCCTATGGGATAACAATGATCAGTGTGTGCAGTGTTATAGGTCCCTATGGGATAACAATGATCAGTGTGTGCAGTGTTATAGGTCCCTATGGGACCTATGGGAAAAAAGTGTTAATAAAGGTAATTTAACCCCTTCCCTAATAAAAGTTTAAATCACCCCCCTTTTCCCATAAAAAAATAAAACAGTGTAAATTAAATAAAAAATAAACATATGTGGTATCGCCGCGTGCGGAAATGTCCGAACTATAAAAATATATCATTAATTAAACCGCGCGGTCAATGGCGTACGCGCAAAAAAATTCAAAAGTCCAAAAAAGCGTATTTTGGTCACTTTTTATACCATTAAAAAATGAATAAAAAGTGATCAAAAAGTCTGATCAAAACAAAAATCATACCGTTAAAAACTTCAGATCACGGCGCAAAAAATGAGTCCTCATACCGCCCTGTATGTGGAAAAATAAAAAAGTTATAGGGGTCAGAAGAGGACATTTTTAAACCTATAAATTTTCCTGCATGTAGTTATGATTTTTTCCAGCAGTGCGACAAAATCAAACCTATATAAGTAGGGTATCATTTTAACCGTATGGACCTACAGAATAATGATAATGTGTCATTTTTACTGAAATATGCACTGCGTAGAAACGGAAGCCCCCAAAAGTTACAAAATTGCGTTTTTTCTTCGATTTTGTCGCACAATGATTTTTTTTTTCCGTTTTGCCGTGAATTTTTGGGTAAAATGACTAATGTCACTGGAAATTCGAATTGTTGACGCAAAAAATAAGCCAAAATATGGATTTGTAGGTGGAAAATTGAGAAGGTTATGATTTTTAAAAGGTAAGGAGGAAAAAACGAAAGTGCAAAAACGGGAAAACCTTGAGTCCTTAAGGGGTTAAACATCACAAAATTAGAAACGAAAAGAGGAGACTAGGGGCTGTCCCACTTGGGGAACCCTACCTGAACGTAGTAACTCTGACTTTGGGGACCACCATACAAGGTACGGTATGCAATACGGCACCAGGACACCACAGATAGATAGATATAGTAGAAGAACAGCACATCCAATCTAGATATAGAAGGTAATAACGAAGTATCCAGGTGCCAGTGGATTCTGGAACCCTGGTCAGGGGATCATCCTTCAAGCAGAAAAAATATCTCTCCACAGCATCATAGAGCAAAAAAAGTGTAGATTTATTCCATAAAAGGTGTCATTACAAAAAGCAGCGACGTTTCAGTCAGCTCAACCTGACCTTTCTCAAGCCTGCTTTTTGTAATGACACCTTTTATGGAATAAATCTACACTTTTTTTGGTCTATGATGCTGTGGAGAGATATTTTTCTGCTAGATAGATAGTTAGATGTAGATAGGAGATAGATAGATATGTGGTGAGGGTGTGATGAAGGGCAGATGTTATAACCATTAAGACAGGTGTTATTAACACTTGGTATTTGTGAAGCCAGGGCGTGGTTATCCTCTACACCACCCAAGGCATGACCGCTGGTTCCTGGGCCAGCCACGGGGCAGATAATCACTCCGATGCAAGGTCATGGAACAGCGGCAGCTTTACTGAGGCAGACAGGTGTTATAGTCTTCATCGCTCAGTTAGGCCCAAGGAGATGACCAGTGACTTTAGAATACTTGTGGGCTCACTGGGACTTGTAGTGGACTTGGACTTAATTATGCAGTCCCACGCTGACTTAAGACTTGACAGACTTGACTATGCTGACTTGACTTCTCCCCTGTTGTTGCTTATCAGGCTTTTTCTCCTGAAGGGGGTTCACTGCTGATGGAAATGTGGCTGCGTGGTTAGGCCTTGATCTCCCTCAGGACACCAGACACTCTCAGGTCTTGACTGTACTTTACCTCAGCAAACTCTAGACTCCTCTCCGACTGACTAGGCTCGCTCCTCCCTGGATATATAAGGGAGCAATTTGGAGGACTCCCATAGGGCACCTACAAGTCCCCTGGTCACTGGCACCTTCCCTGGATACACAGACTTAGCAACAATACTTAATGGCATTGTAACATAAATATAATACATTAACTCTTTATACAACAAAAGGGATGATGAGAGTCCTGAGGAGTGTAGAGGCCAGGAGACTGGGACTGAGTCCACCTGATAGGACCAACAGTGTACAGAAGGGCCACTTCTGTACTGGGCCACCACAGATAGATAGAAAGATAGATAGATAGATAGATAGATAGATATGATATGATATAGATAGATATGTGATAGATAGATATGAGATAGATAGATAGATATAAGATAGATAGATAGATAAATAGATAGATATGTGATAGATAGATATGAGATAGATAGATAGATAGATAGATATAAGATAGAGATATTAGATAGATAGATATGAGATAGATAGATATGAGATAGGTAGATAGATAGATAGATAGATAGATATAAGATAGACGGATAGATAGATAGATGGATAGATACAGTAGATAGATAAAAAGCCACTACTATTTTTTTCCCCACAAATCTGAACAACACAACTTAGTGAACCCCTCAATCTCTGGACCCCACAGCAGTTACTATGGCTGCTCCGGTTGTCGTTACGCTGGATATATATATATATATATATATATATATATATATATATATAGCACAGTATCAGTACAGAACAGCATCTTGTAACACAATGACTATAAAATAGATGTGGATTGTCCGACTTCTCACTCATGTTCCCACGGCAACGTTGAAGATGAAGAAGACTAAAGTGTTTTCTTCAATTATAGGAAACTTTCATCTTCACCAGTTATACAGAGTTAAGGTGCATTTTCATTAAGAATATATCTATTTATTTCCAGTATCCTCATAAAATCTCCATTAATCCCTTCTGAGTTGTCCATATAGCCCTATATATTCGCATTATGAATATTCATATTTTTTTTCTCTCCAATGGAACACATCACAGTGATCTAATTTCTCCCAGCTTGTAGTCTAAAGAAGGCTCCTATACTATTTACTGTATTAGACTGGAGAGCAAATTTTCGCAAATATGCGAATATTCGCGAATATCCTCATATTCGCCAATATCTTCACTAATATCTGTCTATTCAGGAGATAGATGGATAGACAGATAGATAGATAATATAGATAAATAGATAATATAGATAGATAGTTATTTGCATGTGCACATGTGAATATGTTGAATTTCGCAAATATAGGACGAATATTTATCAATATTTTTGTAAAATATCTCATATTCGAATATGGCATATTCCGCTCATCACTAGTCCATAGTTTTAGAATGCAGAATATTTTGCGGGAAAGTAGTCTAGAACTTGCTGTTCTATCTATAATATCTAACTCTCATATCTATGTATTTATCTCATATCTATCTATCTCATATCTATCTATCTCATATCTATCTATCTATCTCATATCTATCTATCTCTCATATCTATCTCATATCTATCTATCTATCTATCAATCTCTCATATCTATCTCATATCTATCTATCTATCTATCTATCTATCAATCTCTCATATCTATCTCATATCTATCTATCTATCTCATATCTATCTATCTCTCATATCTTTCTATCTCTCATATCTATCTTCCTCTCATATCTATCTCATATCTATCTATCTATCTATCTATCAATCTCTCATATCTATCTCACATCTATCTATCTATCTATCTATCTATCAATCTCTCATATCTATCTCATATCTATCTATCTATCTATCTATCTATCTAAAGCCACAAGGTGCAGCTGTGTGAGGTTAAAAACAATTAAATACAAAGATGGGGGGATAGAACATACCGTGCTAGCGTTCCTGTTTTGTGTACGGGCGCCATCACCGTCTGATGCGTCATGTGATGCTCGTATCCGAGCCGGGATGCAGTCATGTGATCAGTAATTCCCAGCGCAGATCTCACACAAGCGCTATTGCTGAAGGGGAATATACGCTAACTTCATAAAGTATACAAATGTTGGATTACAGATATGGCATAGTAGGAATTTGTATAATGTGTAAGGCAATAGAGTAAATAAAGAAAGATATATGTGTATAAGGATAAATAATAGTGTTGCTCGCAAATATTCGCAATTCGAATTTTATTCGCGAATATCGCATATTTGCAAATTCGCAAATATTCTCGAATATAGCACTATATATTCGCAATTACGAATATTCGTTTTTTTTTTTTTTTTTTTTTTCTTCACAGTACACATCACAGTGATCATCCCTCTCTGCTTCCAGCTTGTGTGGTGTAAAGAAGGCTCTAATACTGCTGTGTGAGACTGGTGTGCAAATTTTCGCATATGCTAATTTTCTCATATGCGAATTTTCGCTTATGTAAATTTAGCGAATATATGACGAATATTCGTCGATATATTCGCGAAATATCGCAAATTCGAATATGGCCTATGCCGCTCAACACTAATAAATAATAATAAATAATAGCGGAGGTTGTCTGTATCAAAAAGTGCACCAAGAGTCGCACCTATGGGAATAAAAGAGAGTATAAACAAATGTGACATAAAGATACAATGAAAGATATAGATGTGTGAGTGTTAGAAGTGATAATTAGTGTAAGTGTGTAAAAACGCATGGTGTGAATATAGTGTGAACCAATACTAAATATGTGTGTGAAAATCCCACCTATAATAAAAAACTAAAAATGATTTATATGTAGATGAGCAGATACCATAAGGGTTATTATGAAATACTATCTATAGATATAAATGGTGTATTGTGAATAGTGTAAATGTGAAGAAGAGCAGAAAGAGAAGTACACGAATTAAAAAAAATGCAAATAAAAATATAATAAAATAAAAAGTAAAAGAATAAAAAATATATAAAAATTGAAAAAATAAAAAATGCTAATAAAAATGTGATAAAAAAATAAAAATAAAAAGGTGTTAATCAAATAATTTCTAAAGAAAAACCAACATGTGTATGTAATATTAAAATCTAAATCGATTTTTATTCAACTGATACAATCATATTCAAGTACCGTATATACTCGAGTATTAGCCGACCCGAGTATAAGCCGAGGCCCCTAATTTCAACCCAGGAAAAGTTATTGACTCGAGTATAAGCCTAGGGTGGGAAATACATCATCCCCCCGTGTCATCATCCAGACCCCCGTCATCATCCAGACCCCCGTCATTAACATCCTCATCATCATCACCCTGTCATCATCCCCTTATCATCATCCCACACACCCCCTTCATCATCCCCTTGTCATCATCCCACACCCCCCCTTCATCATCCCCTTGTCATCATCCCCACCCCCCTTCATCATCCCCTTGTCATCATCCCACACCCCCCCTTCATCATCCTCTTGTCATCATCCACCCTCAGTGGTCTTCAACCTGCGGACCTCCAGAGGTTTCAAAACTACAACTCCCAGCAAGCCCGGGCAGCCATCGGCTGTCCGGGCTTGCTGGTAGTTGTAGTTTTGAAACCTCCGGAAGTCCGCAGGTTGAAGACCACTGCGGCCTTCGACATCATCCAGCCCCCTCTCAAAAAGTACTGAAAAACTCGGCTTATACTCGAGTATATACGGTATATATCAAAATTACAGCAATTATAAACGCCAGCCTGGCTTTCAAATTCACTCTCCATGCCACCAAAAGCTTCAAAATCTGAAACAAAGGGGGAAAAAAACAAGTATAAATATAGGTATACCACAAAATATCAATTGCAGGTTAATATGCGACCGTTTTTTCTACCACATAATATATTTTAGGGGGTTGACTCCACGGTAAGGACTACAGTAACTCTATTTTCATGGTATTACTCCCTTACATCAAAGAATAAATTACCATAAAACATGTATCCAAAAAATCATATATCACATATCAAAGTATCATTAGGCTCAATAAATGGATGGAGTTACTGTAAAATCAACATTGAGACCATTAGGATGTAAAGTACCCATCTCAAAAATCCTTTTTAAGTAAACTCACTCACCTCCACGTTTTGGCACACGTTTTGGCACAGGAATATGGTCTGCCAACATAAATCGTAAATCATCTTCCGTATGACCCACCTCAACAAAGTGTTTGGACACAGGTAAGTCCATATGTTTTTTCCGTATGGAGTACCTGTGTTGGTTGAGGCGAGACCGGAATTCCAAAGTAGTTTATCCCACATATAATTTCTGGCATGGGCAGAATAACACATATATGACAACATTAGATGTATATGTAAGAAAGAATCTTATATCATATTTCTTTGATCATACGCGGTCAACTGATACAAGATCTACAAGGAAATTAACCTTTTTTGTTGATAGACAAATATCTAGATTTACCGCCTACACTCGTGGATACGTCAGTTTTAACTAGCTTATCACGTAAGCTTGGCGGTTTCCGGTATGACCTTAGTGGAGGATAACGGAATACAGGAATGTGTGGAAAGCAATCACTCAGGATTGACCAATGTTTACGTACAGCATGGGCTACTGCCTCAGCTTTCTCACTATTGTTAGATGTGAACACTATTCTTGATGGTTTGTCTTTTTTTGCCTGAATGGTGGATAAGCTCATTACGGTCCATGGCAAAGACCTTATTTTTACTCTGATGCAATAAATCTGGGGGATAGCCCCTATGTGCAAAATTGTGCGTCATGTTTTCCAGAACTGGTTCCATCCTCCCCTCCAGCCCAACGATGCGATAAGTCTCTTTAAACCTACCCTTGCTGAATACTACAAAATATGTTACATTCTCCATGCCTATACAACCAAAGGATAATGCATACATGGGTGATCCAGAGTATCGGGCTCGATATGAGTTACTGTCTAGATACTCTGTTGACTTAATCTTACTCAATATGGATTTCCACCAGAGATACATTGCAGCTACTAAAAGTAAGGCCTCTTCAGTGGAGACGACTCTCATGTCTTTGCTATAAGAGGAAGGTTTTACTAAATTACATACAAAACATTCTCCATACCTTCAGAAGTTGAGAAATGACCTGGAGAGTACAAAGAGACATAAGTGGTTCCGTGCTACTATGGACTACTTCAATAATTGTGTCTATACTTGGGGTAAACAACCTTCAATGCTGAAAAAATCATTAAAAAAAAAACCCAGGATAACAGAAATGATGCAATAGACAAGTCTAAATTGGTTCCTAATGTTTCTACCTCAAATGTTGTAACCAATGATTTTTTAGATTCCAGCCGTCATCGCAACGACGCCCCACCCGGAGGAGGTCGGTGCCATAGACAGAGTACAAAGAACCAGAGGACAGAAGAATTTGAAAGCACCTCAGATGAAGACAAACTACAGAAGGAAGTGGTAAATATTTCAAGGTATCATTGTTAGCATTATTTGAATTTCTAACTGTCACATATCCAACTACTCCGTTACTTTATATTTTGCCAAAGATTCACAAATTGGTTGTTGAGCCTGCTGGTAGACCCATTGTCTCCGGGAGGGAATCAATAACGAGCCATATTTCAATTTTCCTTGATCAGGTTTTGAGAAAATATGCCTCTAAATCTAAATCATTTATCAGAGACACAGCAAAATTGAACCAATCAATGTTCCTCCTGACACCATTGTTGCCTCTCTGAATGTGGCCTCATTATACACCTCAATCCAACATGAGGCGGGGATGGAGGCGGTACGACAGGCCATTACACCAGACTTTCCACCAGAAAAATGCGCTTTTATTATGTCTTTACGAGAAATTGTATTGAAGAACAACTATTTTTCATTCAACGACAAATTTTATTTACAGCCATGGGCACTAATGTGGTGCCCAGTTACGCCGATGTGTTCATGATGGCCCTGGAGGAAACGTTTGTCTATCCGTGCCACCACTTCAGCCATGTGCTGGGGTGGTGGCGCTTTATAGACGACATCTTTCGTATCTGGACGGGTACTCACACACAGCTACTTGATTTTCTGACATTTTTAAATAACATGGATGATCACATTTCTTTTAATCTTACCTCCTCAATGGAATCAGCACAGTTTCTGGATACTCTGATCATGGTTAAAGAGGGTCGGTTGGTCACAGATGTGCTTATCAAACCTACGGATAGCAACTCAGTACTCAGATACGAAAGCCATCACCCAAGACCCATGGTGAGATCTCTCCCAGCAAGCCAGATGATGCAAGCATTTCGCATTGTTGAGCTGGAGGGGAGGATCGAACGAGTTCTGGAAAAAATTACACACAATTTTGCACATAGGGGCTATCCCCCGGATTTATTACATCAGAGTAAAAATAAGGTCTTAACCATGGACCGCAATGAGTTTATTCACCATTCAAGCAAAAAGTGAAACCACCAAGAATAGTGTTCATATGTACCTGCAATGAGAAAGCTGAGGCAGTAGCCTGGGCTGGTAGTAAACATTGGTCAATCCTGAGTGATTGCTTTCCAGAGATTCCTGAATTCCATTATCCTCCACTAATGTCATACTGGAAACCACCAAACTTACGCGATAAGCTAGTTAAAACGGACATATCCATGAGTGTAGGAAGTGAATATAGATATTTGTCAACAAAAAGGTTCATTTACTTGTAGATCTTGTATCATTTACATTGTTTTATCAAAGGTTCTCTCCTCCATCATCCACAAACACATAAGAAATATGATATAAGATTTTTTCTTACATGTACATCTAATTTTGTCATATATGTGTTATTCTGCCCATGCCAGAAATTATATGTGGGAGAAACTACTTTTGAATTCCGGACCCGCCTCAACCAACACAGGTACTCCATATGGAAAAAACATATGGACTTACCTGTGTCCAAACACTTTGTTGAGGTGGGTGATGTTGGTAGACCATATTTCTGTGTTAAAACGTGGAGGTGATAGTGAGTTTACTTAAAAAAGAGAACGTTTTGGGATTTTTGAGTTGGGAGCATTACTCCCTAATGGTCTCAACTTTGATTTTACAGTACCTCCATCCATTTATCAAGCCTAAGGATACTTTGATATGTGATATATGATTTTTTGGATACATGCTTTATGGTAATTTGTTATTTGACGTAAGTCAGTAATACCATGATGATAGAGATATGTCAGTATAGAAACAAGCCAACCGGCACCATAAAGCCTTCAAAATAATTAGAACAATGTCCGAAGCCCGCGCTGCGGGGGACCAGGTGTGTCGGCAAGAGTGGAGGTGCTAACAAAGTGAAAAGCTATATGTGGTATACAGGTAATAGAAAAAGTAAAGTTGCACTCACCACAAGACACAGCTTGGAGGTTTTCAAATCCAGGTTTATTTGCAAATACGAGGTGCTATACAGTCAAAGCAGGCTGGAGGGAAGGGAGGGGAGCAGACATCAGCTCAGTGGAGCTGGCTGAGTGCAACAAATCGTTGCACTCGAAACGATTCGTTGCACTCAGCCAGCTCCACTGAGCTGATGTCTGCTCCCCTCCCTTCCCTCCAATATATGATAATCGAGATAATGTAGTCCTTACGGTGGAGTCATCCCAATAATATGTTATGTGGTAGAAAAAGTCATCGTATATTAACCTGTTATCGATATATATATTTTTTTTATATTGTCTTTATTCAACGTTTTCAAGGTAAACAAAAAATTGCCAGTTACAATCATATGTTTGGACAACGACAAACATAAGTGGTGTATACATTAACACTTGACGGAGTACGGCTCCCCACATGTAAACATAATGCACATAGAAATCCCATCCTCCCCAGTCCATAGATGAGCAATTGCACTCAAGCAATCTGTGGGTAAAACTATCAGAATGTAACAAACAAAACTTTCATCTTGTGATAAATCCGTACTTGGTGGATCGGATAGTGTTGGGGTTTAAAATCCCTCTTTTACTCAGTATATAGAATAGTATATAAAACATCAACTGCATCTTAAGTCAAATAAAAACAAAAAGGAAAAGGCAATATAGAGGAAAAGGAGGTAGTAGGGTGATGGGGAGGAAAAGGAAGGGAAGGCAGGGAAGGCAGGGAAGGCAGGGAAGGGGATAGGGTACTTCAAGAGTGGAAATAAGCGGTGGAGTGAGTGAGAAAAGGGAATATGGAAGAAAAAGACGAGGAAAAATAGGGTAGGAGAAGGGATAGGCTATTTAATGAGTGGTAGGAAAGGGATAGGGTGCACGTACCTCACAGGCTGATCCACTCCCACGTCATGCTCTCCTCAATTCTCCAGGTGGCTACTCTCAAACTCAGGTGAGGCCACGTAAGTCAGCCAGGGGGCCCATGTGGCGTAAAATTTGGAATATTGACGCCTAGAATCGGCTAGAAGTTCCTCCATTCTACATACATGAGAAACTTCATTGAGCCAGGAGGAGTATGTGGGAGGTGTTGTTGCCTTCCAAAGTCTGGGGATAACCGTTCTGGCTGACATCAGCAAGAAATGTGTCAGCTTTGCTGTTAATTTAGGGGTGCCACTCGGTAAAATGGATAATAATAAAGAGGATGTTTTTTTTGGGAGGGATAGGGAGGTGAGAGTATGTATTGTGTCAAGGACCGATGACCAGTATCTATTTAGTAGTGGACAAGTCAATCATGTGTGGGAAATGGTGCCTCCTGGGTTTCCACACCGCCAGCATAAATCACGGACAGATGGGTAAATACGGGAAAGAAGGGCAGGCACCCTGTACCATCGGGATAGGATTTTGTAATTTGTTTAATGTGCTTTACTAGAGATGGAGGATTTATGGCACAGGGTTAAGGCCCTCCTCCAGTCCTCCTCCGTAATTTGGCAACAGATTTCCAGTTCCCATGCGAAACAATAAAGGCTTTGAAGATCCTATATCTAACAGCAAGGCGTATACAGCACTTATGGCATGAGGAGTCGCCGCACTTGCAGTACATAGGTTCTCAAATGTAGTGGGCGGTGTAGATTGAGGCGTTTTTTGTGTGAGGTATAAAAGTGCCTCAGTTGATTGTATTGAAAAGAGTGTAGGATAGAGTGAGGGGCATCTCCTAATATATCTGGGAGGGGTTTTAAAGTATGATTAGATATTAAGGAATGGAAGGTAATTCTACTCCCACGAGGAATGGAGAGAAAGGTGGGTGAGGAAAGAGCAGGAGGGAAAGCTGTGTTACTGTTATGGATATTTTGTGGTATACCTATATTTATACTTATAGGTAGTTCCTGAGCTCACCTCTCCAGCCAGAACCTGTCGCACGGTACTGAGTGAACCAACGCCAAGGCAATGTAGAGAAGCAGAGGTCCAGCGCAGGATATAGTGCAAATAAAAAATTTTTTTTATTCAAGCCATAAGACATCAGGATACAGGGTAACGCATTTCAGCCGGTGTGACCATGTGACCGGCCATACTTATGAGTAAGGCTGGTCACACCGGCTGAAACGCTTTACCCTGTATCCTGCTGTCTTGTGGCTTGAATAAAAACATTTTTTATTTGCACTATATCCTGCGCTGGACCTCTGCTTCTCTACATTTATACTTGTTTTTCTTCCCTTTGTTTCAGATTTTGAAGCTTTTGGTGGCATGTGGAGCAAATGTGAAAGCCAGGCTAGCATTCACAACTGTTGTCATTTTGATTGATATATACTTGAATATGATTGTATCAGCTTGAATAAAAATATATTTAGATTTTAATATTACATACCAAATTTTTTATTTTAGAATATATATATATATATATATATTTTTTTTTTATTAATTCATGCATTTCTTTTTTTGCTCTTGTTCACATTTACACTATTCACAATACACCATTTATATCTATAGATATTATTTCATAATGACCCTTATGGTATCTGCTCATCTACATATACATAATTTTTAGTTTTTTATCACACAGGTGTGATTTTCACGCACATATTTAGTATTGGTTCACATTATATTCACACCATGCTTTTTTACACACTTACACTACTTCACATCTCACACTCACACATTTATATTTTTCATTGTATCTTTATATCACATTTGTTTATAATCTCTTTTATTCCCATAGGTGCGACTTTTGTTACATACACACAGCATCTGTTCACATTATACCTCCAGCATGCGCTTTTTGATACAGACAACCTCCGCTATTATTTATCCTTATATACATATATCTTTCTTTATTTACTCTACTGCCTTACACATTATACATATTTCTACTACGCCATATCTGTAATCCAACATTTGTATACTTTATGAAGTTAGCGTAAACTCCCCTGCAGCAATTGCGCTTGTGAGAGATCTGCGCTGGGAATTACAGATCACATGACCGCATCCCGGCTCGGATACGTGCATCACATGACGCATCAGGCGGTGATGGCGCCCGTACACACAAGAGGAACGCTAGCACGGTATGTTCTATCCCCCCACCTTTGTATTTAATTGATTGTATAACAAGCTTTTATGATGTATGGTGAGAGTTGTGATCACTTGAACATGCTTGATTAAGACAGCGAGATGCTGTCGAAACGTCTCATCCACTTGTACATGGGCTAAATAAAGCATGTTTTGCTTCTAACTTGGTGTTCTGCTGGACCCTCCTTGTGGCTTTGGATCTGCTAAACAGTCTGCGACTGGGACTGTTCTTTGGTCTGCTTGCACCCTGCTACTTGTTTGCTACCACAGTTGTGCTGCTTCTACAATTGCTGTTATCTGTCTATCTATCTATCTATCTATCTAGCTATCTAGCTATCTATAATCTATCTATCTATCTATCTATCTATATCATATCTATCTATATATCTATCTCATATCTATCTATCTATATCATATCTATCATCTATCTATCTATCTCATATCTATCTATCTATCTATCTCATATCTATCTATATCATATCTATCTATCTATCTATCTATCTATCTATCTATCTGGACAAAGAACTGTTGCTGTATATCTAGCCTAGTAGCGTGCACCTGTAGGCCAGGTCCATATAATAGTTTGGTAGCAACTAAAGTGCTGGCTGACTTATTCTTTGTCTGTATTGCCCATACGGGGGAGTGGCTACCTCCATGTTGGCCTTGCACCCCACCCACCTCTATCAGGTGTGTATATAAGGTGTCTTGGATGTTCCAGACCCTGCCATGCTTACTGAACTGTTCACACAGAGGCATATTCACAGTGTAGGGTCCGTCCCAATGAGGCCACTTAATGCGGTGGGACGGTCCAAGCTATTTGACCGCCGGCGGAGACAAATTTGCGAGCTAAGTGCCTCACTATTTCATAGTTTCACATTTGCATCTATTACACCATAGCTGTATAGCTCTCCATGTTTTATCTGCATGTTCATGTTTCACCTATATCTTTGTGCTGGCAGTGTGCTGCTGCATTCTTCTGTTGCTGTATATCTAGCCTAGTAGCGTGCACCTGTAGGCCAGGTCCATATAATAGTTTGGTATCAACTAAAGTGCTGGCTGACTTATTCTTTGTCTGTATTGCACATACGGGGGAGTGGCTACCTCCATGTTGGCCTTGCACCCCACCCACCTCTATCAGGTGTGTATATAAGGTGTCTTGGATGTTCCAGACCCTGCCATGCTTACTGAACTGTTCACACAGAGGCATATTCACAGTATAGGGTCCGTCCCAATGAGGCCACCTTATCGCGGTGGGACGGTCCAAGCTATTTGACCCCCGGCGGAGACAAATTTGCGAGCTAAGTGCCTCACTATTTCATAGTTTCACATTTGCATCTATTACACCATAGCTGTATAGCTCTCCATGTTTTATCTGCATGTTCATGTTTCACCTATATCCTTGTGCTGGCCGTGTGCTGCTGCATTCTTCTGTTGCTGTATATCTATCTGTCTATCTATCATCTATCTATCTATCTCATATCTATCTATCTATCTATATCTATCTATCTATCTCATATCTATTTATCTATCTATCTCATACCTATCATATCTATATATCTATCTCATATCTATCTATCTCATATCTATCTATCTCATATCTATCTATCTATCTATATATCTCAAATCTATTTATCTATCATCTATTTCATATATATTCATTTATTTAATATTTATAATTTTCATATCTCTATTTCTCTCTCACATCTATCTAAGATAACTCGTAAGTTAAAATAAAATAGACTGAAAGAACCAGCGGGGACATTTGGGTGATTGGTAGAAGCCCCTTAGGTCCCTGTAACCTATCCTTAATACATCCATGGGGCTAGCTCTATAAGATGGGGCGGGGGGCATAGCAGGCACCCCACCAGCCCTGAATTTCTTATGTTTCTCAGGTAGCCAGATTCATGATTTACTTAAACTGTACAGCAGAAAAATGGTAGGAAATGTTTAATGAAGACTATTTAGAAAAATTAAGCAACAAATAAACTATACAAAACTTTTCCTAGTCATTTGGTTATACCAGACTACATGTTTACATCCTTCGTAGCAGACTCTATTTTCCTCACCTGCTCCTCAGTAGAAGATTGGCATTGCTTCTTCTCATTGCATCCACTTCACATATAATTACAGTTCAATAGGGAGAGAACTAATGTGTATTATCAGATCATTAGGCGAATTGATTTCTTTCCATAGACCTGTCCTTATTCAGCCTGATGTATATTATCCATGCTCTCTATTATGTCACATGCTATGTTTACATTGGGCTGCTTATTATTGGTCGTTCCCATGAGGATACCTCCTGATTCATCCATAACATTGGCATCAGAGTCACACGGAGCGTCTGTAGGATAACCAGGGCGATCTCCCCCGGATAATTACATTCTTGACTGATGAAGAACAATTCGGTCCCCAGGGTCCTTATAGATATACAGCTCCTTGTGTTTGGCCAATTAGACATCTGTTATTACTATAGCCTCTGACAACCCCAATCAATGACTGACACTATTCTCATACATCTCCCTGGTTCCTCTTTACGTCGCTAAACATCAGCAGGTTCCATAATATGAGAGACCTGAATACACAATACAAAGAGATCAGAGCTATAAATGACGTATGCATGAGCTAGATTTAACCCCCTGAGGACGCAGGGATTTTTCATCTTTGCCCTTTTTTCTTTTTTCCTCCTCCCCTTCTAATAGCCATAATGCTTTCAATTTACTACCTACAGACCCATTTGTGCTTCGTAATGACATCAATCATTTAACCACCAAATCTACGATAAAAAAAATATCTACCTGTTTTTTTTTTGTTATGTTTTTTTTTTTTTTTTTTTGAGTGGGGATCCTTTTCTATGTAGTGCTAACTGGCTATTAAGAGCGCTCAGCTCCTGGATATATATATATATATATATATATATATATATATATATATATATATATATATATATATAACATCAAGGGGCAATACTCCTGCACCACAGAGAATGTAGTCTACATGATACAATGCAACAAGTGTGACCTAGGATGTTACATTGGTGAGACCAGTCAGCCACTCAATAAAAGGATGAACCTCCACAGATCGTCCATCAATAACCATAGAGAAAAGGACTATTGCACCCCAGTTGGACACCATTTCACACAAACAGGTTACTCCTTACAGGACCTCAAAATCAAGATCCTGAAAGGAAACTTCAAAAACACCCAGGAAAGAAAGACATTTGAAGCCAAAATGACAGTTTTTTATGACTCCAAGAACAGAGGACTTAATGTGGATTTAAGCTTCTTATCCCATTATCAAAATTTCCTATAACCTTTGCTAAACTGTCTTCCCTCTCCCTGCTCTAACACCATTACACCCCTGCTCCCCCCTCCCCTGTCTAAGTCTTATCTTCAGTCTATGGTTCTGTAGTAATATTGTCCTTTCTCCTCTGTCCAGCGTAACCACCATTCTCACCTCTGCTCTCCCCCCCCCCCCCCGTCATCCTTATCTGTATCTATCGTTCTATAGCTATACAATTTATGGCCCAACTTAATGTCCATTCTCCACATATGTTGTTTTAACCCCTGCATATTTTGTGAGGTAGAACCTGTGTTTTCTCCTTGTGAGCTCAGAAATGCTTATGACTTGATAAAGGGAGGAATCCCGAAAGCTTGTCTCTACAAAATCTTGTTAGTCCCATAAAAAAGGTATTACAAGATACTGCAACTACCGATGATTTTGCTTTTTGCATCACTGGACTAATACGGCTACTCCTAACTACTATATATATATATATATATATATATATATATATATATATATATATATATATATATATATATGAGAATGATAGATAGATAGATAGATATGAGATAGATAGATAGATATGGGATACCGTATATACTCGAGTATAAGCCGAGTTTTTCAGCACGAGCGGAGGCGAGTACTGTACAGAACTAAAGGGGGTGAGAGGGGGCTGGATGATGTCGAAGGCCGCAGTGGTCTTCAACCTGCGGACCTCCGGAGGTTTCAAAACTACAACTCCCAGCAAGCCCGGACAGCCGATGGCTGCCCGGGATTGCTGGGAGTTGTAGTTTTGAAACCTCTGGAGGTCCGCAGGTTGAAGACCACTGAGGGCGGATGATGACAAGAGGATGATGAAGGGGGGTGTGGGATGATGACAAGAGGATGATGAAGGGGGGGTGTGGGATGATGAAGGGGGGTGGGGATGATGACAAGGGGATGATGAAGGGGGGGGGGTGGGATGATTACAAGGGGATGATGAAGGGGGGTGGGGATGATGACAAGAGGATGATGAAGGGGGGGTGTGGGATGATGACAAGGGGATGATGACAGGTGATGATGATGAGGGTCTGGATGATGACAGGCGGTGATGATGATGAGGATGTTAATGACGGGTCTGGATGATGACAGGGGGGGATGATGTATTTCCCACCCTAGGCTTATACTCGAGTCAATAACTTTTCCTGGGATTTTGGGTTGAAATTAGGGGTCTCGGCTTATACTCGGGTCGGCTTATACTCGAGTATATACGGTAGATATGTGGTGTCCCAGCACCGGATTGCCTCCGTTGCCTTGTGGTGGGGTCCCCAAAGTCAGAGTCCCTAGGTGTAGGTGGAGTCCTCATCCTTATCTAGCCCCTTGTCACCCCTTTTGTAATTAAAATTATTTAAATTTAATGTATATATTTATATAGTAAGTGTACTTACCTAGTTAGCATCGCAGGACCTGCGGGTCACATGATGAGTTCCAAAGACTCTATGGTTTGTAGTTCAAGGACCTTTGGAGGAAGTCAGGTGTTTACCCATCAGGCTATGTAACGGTGAGTGACAGCTGACTTGGATCAATCCAAAAGGGCCCCGCCCCTGCTCATATAAGGGCGCGGTGACCATGGCTCGCTCTCTTTTTCCTGGGCTGTTGACAGGGAAGGATCTGTGCTGCTGTCATCATTGAGTTTAGGGCCGAGCCTTGCGGCGACGGCTGATCTTTACAAAACCGTGAGTGTACTCAATCCCTAAGCACTCTGCAAGATCACCGGACCATATCTAACCCCTAAATCAGGACGGATCTTCGCAAATTACCCTATATTCTGAGACTTATATCAAAAGTCAAGGTCCGCAACTACTGTCAGTCACTGAAGTGTATGGAGACTGTATTCATGAGACTGTTACTGTTCATTGAATGTACCGCAAGCCTTTAAGTAAAAGTTTATCCAAGTTCAAGTTCAACTATCTTGTGGACCTTCAGTCATTTTATGCATGCACCTATCGTTACTGGGAAGGGCGGCGATAGGCCGGAGAATTACCTCAGCATACTAGCCCTCAGTTTGGCGTCACGAACAATAGGGTTAACCTTAACCCCTGATATACTGAAACAAAACCCTGACTACACTACCTCTACCCCAGAGGCCTACCACATATAGATAGATAGATATGAGATAAAAAGATAGATAGATTTGAGATAGATAGATACGAGATAAATAGATAGATATGAGATAGAGAGATAAACACAAGTACAAAAAGGTAACTGCGGCACTCCAAAATGGTGATTCAAGTGGGTAGCGTTTATTCCATCCAGAAACACATGACTGTCATGTGTTTCTGGATGGAATAAACGCTACCCACTTGAATCATCATTTTGGAGTGCCACAGTTACCTTATTGTACTTCTGTTCATCTATGGAGGCCCATAACCAGGGATTTCCGCTTTGACGTGCACCCAGCTTCTCCTTACCTTTGGGAGTGCTGCTGCTTTCTTTGGCTTTAGATAGATAAATAGATAGATATGAGCTAGATAGAAAGATAGATAGATTGATATGATATAGATAGATAGATAGATATGAGATAGTAGGATAGATAGATATGACATAGATAGATGTGAGATAGATAGATAGATAGATAGATAGATAGATAGATAAATAGATATAAACAGGAGAATACAGCAGCACACTGCTAGCACAAAGATACAGATAAGACATGAAATGCTATATTGATACAATGCAAAAAATGAAAAATATTAGGTAATTTGCTTACTATTTGACCAAATAGTTTGGACCATCCCACTGCGATAAGGTGACCTCATTGGGACGGACCCTACACTGTGAATGGGCCTCTGTGCAATCAGTTACCAGGCTTGTAAGGTCTGGAACATCCAGCACCTTGTAAGATGGGTGGGGTGCAGGAGCCAACATGGAGGTAGCCACTTCCCCATATGTATAACACAAACAAGGATAAGTTGGCCAGCACATACTGATACCAAACTACTGTGTGGTAGCCCTTGGGGGGTGTTGGTAGTGGGGGTATTGTTTCGGTAAATGAGGAGTTAATGTTAACCCTATAGTTCGTGACGCCAGGCTGAGGGCTACTATGCTGAGCTAATTCTCAGTCCTATCGCCGCCCTTCCCAGTAACGATAGGTGCATGTAATAAAATGACTGAAGATCCACAAAGTAGTTGAACTTTAACTTGAAGAACTGCACTTAGATGCTTGCGGTACATCCAATGAACAATAACAGTCTCAGGCAAACAGTCTTTATATATCTCAAGACTGACAATTGTTGCAGACCTTGAATGAATTTAAAGTCTCTGAATTTAGGGTAATTATTGCAGATCCGTCCGGATTTAGGGGATAGATAAGGTCCGGTGATCCTGCAGAGTGCTTAGGGATTGATACACTCGCGATCCTGAATATATCAGCCGTTGCCGCAAGGCTCAGGCCTAACTCACTGCGATAGACAGCTGCGCAGATCTTGCTGGTTTGACAGCCCGGGAACAAGAGAGAGAACAATGGCCGCCGCTCCCTTATATGGGCAGGGGCAGGGTGAATCTGATTGGTCCGAACATCCGTCATTCACTGTTACACAGTGTGATGGGTAGCATACGTCACAGGGACCTCCAAAGGTCCTTACATAGTTACATAGTTACATAGTTAGTACGGTCGAAAAAAGACATATGTCCATCAAGTTCAACCAGGGAATTAAGGGGTAGGGGTGTGGCGCGATATTGGGGAAAGGATGGGATTTTATATTTCTTCATAAGCATTAATGTTATTTTGTTCCATAAATGAATCTAATCCTGTTTTAAAGCTGTTAATTGTTCCAGCTGTGACCAGTTCCTGAGGTAGACCGTTCCATAAATTCACAGTCCTCACGGTAAAGAAGGCGTGTCGCCCCTTGAGACTAAACTTTTTCTTCTCCAGACGGAGGGAGTGCCCCCTCGTCCTTTGGGGGGGTTTAACCTGGAACAGTTTTTCTCCATATTTTTTGTATGGGCCATTAATATACTTATATACGTTTATCATATCCCCCCTTAAACGTCTCTTCTCAAGACTAAACAATTGTAACTCCTTTAATCGCTCCTCATAGCTAAGATGTTCCATGCCCCATATTAGTTTAGTCGTGCGTCTCTGCACCCTTTCCAACTCCGCAGTGTCCCTTTTATAGACAGGTGCCCAAAACTGAACAGCATATTCCAGGTGAGGCCGTACCAATGCTTTATAAAGGGGGAGTATTATGTCCCTGTCCCTTGAGTCCATGCCTCTTTTTATACATGACAATATCCTGCCGGCTTTGGAAGCAGCAGCCTGACATTGCATGCTATTCTGTAGTCTGTGATCTACAAGTACACCCAGATCCTTCTCTACCAGTGACTCTGCCAGTTTAATCCCCCCTAAGACATACGACGCATGCAGGTTATTAGTACCCAGATGTATAACTTTACATTTATCCACATTGAACCTCATTTGCCAAGTGGATGCCCAGACACTTAGTCTATCCAAGTCATCTTGTAACCTATACACATCCTCTATAGACTGTACCGTGCTACAAAGCTTGCTGTCATCTGCAAAGATAGAAACAGAGCTGTTAATGCCATCCTCTATATCATTGATAAATAAATTAAACAACAGCGGTCCCAGTACTGAACCTTGGGGTACACCACTAATAACCGGGGACCAATCAGAGTACGAATCATTGACCACCACTCTCTGGGTACGATCCATGAGCCAGTGTTCAATCCAGTTGCAAACTAAAGTTTCCAAACCCAAAGACCTTAACTTACCTGTCAGACGTCTATGAGGGACAGTATCAAACACTTTAGCAAAATCCAGAAACACTATATCCACAGCCATTCCTCTGTCAAGGCTTCTACTCACCTCTTCATAAAAGCAAATTAGATTGGTTTGACAACTTCTATCCTTAGTAAACCCATGCTGGCTATCACTTATAATACAATTATCCCCTATGTATTCCTGTATGTAATCCCTTATAAGTCCTTCAAACAATTTACCCACAATGCACGTTAAACTTACCGGTCTTAAGCAGAAATACCATAGAGTTCACCTGACCACGTGACCCGCAGGTCCTGCTACGCTATAGACAGGTAATTAACTATTTATAGACATTGATGTCATATTTACATGCTTCCTAAATAAACTATTAGCGCAATAACTATCTGGATGAGAGGTGACCAGAGGTGAACTAGACAATGGGGACCCGGATGTCCTAGGGACTCCAGCTAAGGCAGTGCTTCCCAAATAGTGGGGCGTGCCCCCCAGGGGGCTCCGTAAAGGGGGGCTCGTTTGACCTCGGCAAATACTGTCATATTGGATGTCTAGATTGGATTATCCGACACACTCGCAAGCGGCGTCTCGCACGGCGTCGGTTGCCTAGCAACTCTACGGCTGGATCTTACTTACGGCCCTGGGTTGTCAGTGTGGCTGCCTGGGAGAGGCGCTTTGAACTCCGGCGTGGCGCGCTGCTATGTTCAGACGTGAGGTCACCGGGGTGACGAGACCTCACATCTAAGCGCAGCAGCCCACCATGTCGGAGTTCACTGTGCCACCGAGCAGTGCGCCCGCCTCCCTGCTCTCTCTCGTACAGGCCCTGCTTGTCCTCAGGTACAGATCCATGCTTGTCCTCCATGTAAAGATCCCTGCTTGTAATCAGTGTACAGAGCCCTGCTTGTTGTCAGTGTACAGAGCCCCGCTTGTTGTCAGTGTACAGAGCCCCGCTTGTTATCAGTGTACAGAGCCCTGCTTGTTGTCAGTGTACAGAGCCCTGCTTGTTGTCAGTGTACAGAGCCCTGCTTGTTGTCAGTGTACAGAGCCCTGATTGTTTTGAGTGTACAGAGCCCCGCTTGTTGTCAGTGTACAGAGCCCCGCTTGTTGTCAGTGTACAGTGCCCCGTTTGTTGTCAGTGTACAGAGCCCCGCTTGTTGTCAGTGTACAGAGCCCTGCTTGTTGTCAGTGTACAGAGTCCTGCTTGTTGTCAGTGTACAGAGCCAAGCTTGTTGTCAGTGTACAGAGCCCCGCTTGTTGTCAGTGTACAGAGCCCTGCTTGTTGTCAGTGTACAGAGCCCCGTTTGTTGTCAATGTACAGAGCCCTGCTTGTTGTCAGTGTACAGAGTACTCGTTAATAAGGATACAGCGTTATGCAGAGGTGTACTTATAACAATTTTATAGACAAATGATACTATTTACAGTCGCGCGGGGGGCGCAAAATGTTTTCTTCTCCCTGGGGGGGGGGGGGGGGGGGCATGACAGAAAATAATTGAGAAGCACTGGGCTAAGGGGACCCACACACGCAGGTACCGGATAGGATACGGTACCGGGACACCACAACTGCATGGACCTGGCATACAGGTGCACGCTGCTAGGCGTAATATACTTAAACAGGAGAATACAGCAGCACACTGCTAGCACAAAAAGACATGAAATGCTGTATTGCTACAATGCAAAAAATGGAAAAATTTAGGTACCGTATTTATCAGGGTATACCACGCACCGGCCTATAACACGCACCCACATTTTACCAAGGATATTTGGGTAAAAAAAAGTTTCCCAATACACCCCCAGGAAAGGCAGGGGGAGAGAGGCCGTCGCTGCCCGCTTCTCTCCCCCTGCCTTTCCTGGGGTCTAGAGCCCTGCTGCCGCCGCTTCTCTCTCGCTGGCTATCTGCAATACGAAATTGTATTAATTGCAGTTACATGAACAAGGGACCCAAATTTGCACATCCACACACCGGACGGGAATATGGCATAAAACATTATCTGAATTGTAATTCGGATTTTGTTATTTATGTACTTTGGTGCCCCTGCAACATGCTCTATGTTGGTGAGACGACTTTGGATGGGAAAACTCGCCTCAACCAACATAGATATTCGATAAGAAAACAAAAGCTTGATCTACCGGTCTCTAAACACTTCTTTGAGGCGAAACACAAAGAAAAGGATCTTAAATTTATGCTTATAGATCACAGAGCACCACTCAAAAGGGGTGGGGATAGGGTGACGGCCCTTAAAAAAGCCGAACTCAAGTGGATCTTTATCTTGAACACTATGAGGCCACAAGGCCTGAACGTCGAATTTAAAACTACATCTAGAATGATTAAGTCCCTCTGAATGTAGCCCTGATTTCTGTATCATATTGTCTTCTGATCTGTATATAAGATATGGGAACTATGTGCTCATTACTTACTGTACTTTCTTTTATATTACAGATGAATCGCATAACCAATTGTAAGGCCACCAGCAGAGCCACTGGAACAATTCTCATCTTTGATGAATATGGGTGTACAGAAATCAGAATGGAATTGGATGTATTTGTGTTGCTTTATACGTATGGTCTAATTTGTTCCTTGGGGTGGAGTTTACCCTCTGCGACTATTGTGGTAGGTGATAGGAGGAAGACTCTGGTTCCTGTTGTCTGACAGGCACCAGTTAGTCTGATATCCCGCAGGGGTCTCCTCGCGCTATGCGTGAGTTGTCCCCTGTGTACACCCATGACCCACACACTGACGCACGACATTAGGGGAGCCATGCCAGCTCACTGCGGAATACCCCTGCTACGGAACACGGGACCTACGTCAAACATGTAATACACATATATACATTATTACAGTTTGGGCTTGCTTGCCCTTCATCAAGATGGCGCAGGTAGTGTTGAACTGCCCAATGCACATGCGCACTACAATCTCTTACGTCCAAGTCCTTCTACACATTGATAGGCTGCCAACTCCCGGCTTGACGCATCCCCCATTGGTCAGCCCGGTGCAGCTGCGCAGTGAGTCAGCACCCACGCTCTGTACATTACATGTGGCTCTGCCGGGTAAGTGCCCGCACAATAATTTGTATAATAATCTATATATTGATTGTCTCATGCATCAATGCTGATGTCAAGCATAATATTGCACTGGCACAGAGTGAACACTGCTGTCACATGATCACTGTCAATGGGTCACTTATTATGCATGTATATGCTCTTATGTACAAATTTCTTTTCACACATTTTTGTTTTGTACAAATACTGTAAAATGATTGTATAATTAATATATTCATTGATTGTTGTAATCACTAACTATATATAAGTGAGCACTAAGTTCCCCCAATTGGGCTTGGTAATGGCGGTGAGAGGCCGTTGAAACGTTGCTCTCCTGTTTTTTACACTGGAATGATGAAATAAATCCACGTTTTTTCCCACAATTTTATCACAATTTTTGTGTGCTGCTATTTTCTGGAGAACTAGATAGATAGATAGATATGAGATAGATAGATAGATAGATATAGGAGAAAAAAACTATTGAACAAAACAGATAGGGATGAGGATGCATTCAGACTTCTAAAACAAAAAGGTGATGGGAAGGCACAAAACATGATGAGAATAATAATTTCTGTAAAAAAAAAAAAATTGTTGCAAAAATTACAACAGAGAGAATGATTGCCATAAAGTGTAAATATAAATATACATATTCCTGACAAACCCTTTTGTCACGATCACACCCTATCGGTCCAGCCAAGACGCTAGAGAGAGGGTGATGGTGCAAGGGTTAAAGCCACCAGACCTCTGGGTATCCACTACTAGTCCCAGCAAGTCACCAAATTAACCCTTAGATAAATGTGTTTCCACCAGAGCTGCCTTCAGATAGGTGAGCTCATATATTTAGAGATCAAAGACCAGAGCTGATTAATTAAACATTTAATCTGATAAAATGTATCACAGTGCTAAGCATAAAAATTAACAAATGACATACAGTTACAAAAATATGAAAGAGTTTAGCAAGGCAAGTTCAGAAAACAAAAGATGAAGTTCTTACAGCATGATAGTATAGCAGTCCTTCAGTGAGTGTCCAGCTCTTGTCAGCCTTTTGCACAGCCTTCAACAACAGTTGAGTTCAGCATTTTAAGTCTTATCTGCTTCTTTGGAGGGAAATTCCATTACCCCCCCCCCCCCCACCCCTCTGATCCCACCAGGTGGGGCATCTCTCTTCCTGACCCATTATCTCTTTGATTATGTGATGAGACCAGAGTGCATGACTTCAAAGGAGATACAAATCAAATACAGAGCATCCGACCCAAATCATTCCCCAGCAGAACATTAACAGGGATGTCCTCAGAGACCCCCACCTCCCGTAAACCTTTGCCTGTGCCCCAATCCAGGTACACACGGGCCATGGGCACAGCAGGCCGCACACCTCCAATTCCTTTTCAAGGCCATGGTTCTTCCAGGGATGATGTCCTCTGTATCCACCACTTCAGGCCGCACCAAGGTAAATGAGGCTCCAGAATCTCGCAAACCCACTGTCACCCGGTCACCCACAGTTACACTCTGCAGGTTATCCGCTCTTTTCTCCACCGCTCCGGACACCAGAAGAAGAGCTGTGTGTCCTCCAGCTACTGGTGGAGAATTCTGACTTCTACTGGTGGAGAGTGCATGACTTCAAAGGAGATACAAACAAACAACCAGACCCCCAATAAAATGCAATACACAAAAAACAAAGGATACACCGTCTGAATGACCCCTCACCCATGTCTTAGTTTACACAGATACAATTATAAAACACATGTATGTTTCCATAATCAGGCCTTGGGCCTGACACCTTTAGTCAAAATAACCTAACATAGCACCAACATGGGTATGTGCGGGATCGGTCCTGTTAGACTAATCTGATCAGCTTCTATGAGGAGATCAGTTGTAGATTGGATCGGGGTGAAGCTGTGGATGTTAGATATCTGGACTTTTCTAAGGCATTTGATACTGTGCCACACAAAAGGTTAGCACATAAAATGAGGATGCTGAGACTGGGGGAGGATATATGTAAATGGGTTATCAACTGGCTCAGTGACAGGAAGCAGAGGGTAGGGATCAATGGAACTTACTCTGGTTGGGTGACACTTACAAGTGGGTACCACAGAGGGCAGTACTGGGTCCATTTCTCTTTAATATGTTTATTAATGACCTTGTAGAGGGATTACAGAGTAGAATTTCTATATTTGCAGATGATACTAAACTAAGTAAGATGATCACCACAGAGGAGGATAACAATATTACAGAGGGATCCGGGGGAAGCTGGAGTATTGGGCACAGAAATGGCAAATGGAATTTGAAGGGAACATGTAATGAGATTTTACCATATATAACGCATAGCAATGGATTATATATGGTGAAATCATCTTTCTTGACAGCCCGAGTACGGCCCCTGTCATTGCTCTGCTTCGTCAGCTTTGTGGGCATGATTACAGCCAGAGAAAACTGGACTAGGGGGACTACATGAGGGCTTGGTGAGAAAGATTTCTATCTTCATATCCTCACCCTCTCTGTGGGCAGGAAAGCCTCCCAGTGATGGTGAGGAAGAAGATTTCACCATATATAACACATTGCCACATGTTATATATGGTAAAATCTCATGACAGCTTCCCTTTAATGTAGATAAATGTAAGGTTATACCCTTGGGCCGTGTAAACTAAATAAAGTGCAAAATAATAAAACACTAGGAAAAACTACTACCGAAAGATCTTCAGTCTTTAGAAGAACATCATACACTTGATCAATCATCTGGCCTCTGGCTGATCGCTCAGGAATGACTGATCTAAGACCAGCAAAACTGAACCCGACAGATCAAAAGTTCTCAGGTTATCTGTTACTAATCGATTATTTATACTAGAGATGAGCAAACTTTTCAAAAACTTGATTCGGCCGATTCGCCAAATTTTCCGGAAAAGTTTGTTTCTATCCAAATTTTTTTTGCGGTGAATCTATATTAAAAAAGGCTATTTCTAGCCTACATACAGCCTCTATAGGGGTATAAAACACTTTGCTGTGTTCCAAAACGCTTATGGAGTGTGCTGGGTTAGTGAACTAATACTGTTATTCAGAATAACATGCAGATTACCGGCATCGCTTTTAGAATCACTGCCGCACAGCAGCACAATGACAGAGCCTGGTGGTGGCATCAGTGTCAGGAGACCATATAGTGTCTGAATGACAGCGTGAAGGTGATGGCAGCATGAGGAGACCATATAGTGGCTGAATGGCACAGCGTTGAGGTGTTGGCAGCATGAGGACACCATATAGTGGCTGAATGGCACAGTGTGGAGGTGTTGGCAGCATGAGGACACCATATAGTGGCTGAATGACACAGCTTGAATGAGGCTGAAGCATGAGGACACCATATAGTGGCTCAATGATACAGCTTGGATGAGGCTGAAGCATGAGGACACCATATAGTGGCTCAATGACACAGAATGGAGGTGTTGGCAGCATGAGGACACCATATAGTGGCTGAATGGCACAGTGTGGAGGTGTTGGCAGCATGAGGACACCATATAGTGGCTGAATGACACAGCTTGGATGAGGCTGAAGCATGAGGACACCACATATTGGCTCAATGACACAGAATGGAGGTGTTGGCAGCATGAGGACACCATATAGTGGCTGAATGACACAGCTTGGATGAGGCTGAAGCATGAGGACACCATACAGTGGCTCAATGACACAGAATGGAGGTGTTGGCAGCATGAGGACACCATATAGTGGCTGAATGACACAGCTTGGATGAGGCTGAAGCATGAGGACATCATATAGTGGCTCAATGACACAGAATGGCGGTGTTGTCAGCATGAGGACACCATATAGTGGCTGAATGGCACAGTGTGGAGTTGTTGGCAGCATGAGGACACCATATAGTGGCTGAATGACACAGCTTGGATGAGGCTGAAGCATGAGGACACCACATAGTGGCTCAATGACACAGAATGGAGGTGTTGGCAGCATGAGGACACCATATAGTGGCTGAATGACACAGCTTGGATGAGGCTGAAGCATGAGGACACCATATAGTGGCACAATGACACAGAATGGAGGTGTTGGCAGCATGAGGACACCATATACCGTATATACTCGAGTATAAGCCGACCCGAGTATAAGCTGAGACCCCTAATTTCAACCCAAAATCCCAGGTAAAGTAATTGACTCGAGTATAAGCCTAGGGTGGGAAATACATCATCCCCCCCCTGTCATCATCCAGACCCCTGTCATTAACATCCTCATCATCATCACCGCCTGTCATCATCCAGACCCTCATCATCATCACCTGTCATCATCCCCTTGTCATCATCCCACACCCCCCCTTCATCATCCCCTTGTCATCATCCCCACCCCCCTTCATCATCCCCTTGTAATCATCCCACACCCCCCCTTCATCATCCCCTTGTCATCATCCCCACCCCCCTTCATCATCCCACACCACCCCTTCATCATCCTCTTGTCATCATCCCACACCCCCCCTTCATCATCCTCTTGTCATCATCTGCCCTCAGTGGTCTTCAACCTGCGGACCTCCAGAGGTTTCAAAACTACAACTCCCAGCAAGCCCGGGCAGCCATCGGCTATCCGGGCTTGCTGGGAGGTGTAGTTTTGAAACCTCCGGAGGTCCGCAGGTTGAAGACCACTGCGGCCTTCGACATCATCTAGCCCCCTCTCACCCCCTTTAGTTCTGTACAGTACTCGCCTCCGCTCGGCGCTGGTCCGGTGCTGCAGGACTGTCCGGTGAGTAGGTCGTCCGGTGGAATAGTGGTTCCGGGCTGCTATCTTCACTGGGGGCGCCTCTTCTCCGCGCTTCGGGCCCAGAATAGAGGCGTTGCCTTGACGATGATGCAGAAGTACGTTGGTAATGAACGTACCTCTGCGTCGTTGTCAAGGCAACGTGACTATTCTGGGGCCGGGCCCGAAGCGCTTAGAAGAGGCCTCCCCGGTGAAGATAGCAGCCCGGAACCACTATCTCACCGGACGACCTCCTCTCCGGACAGTCCTGCAGCACCGGACCAGCGCCGAGCGGAGGTGAGTACTGTACAGAACTAAAGGGGGTGAGAGGGGGCTGGATGATGTCGAAGGCCGCAGTGGTCTTCAACCTGCGGACCTCCGGAGGTTTCAAAACTACAACTCCCAGCAAGCCCGGATAGCCGATTGCTGCCCGGGCTTGCTGGGAGTTGTAGTTTTGAAACCTCTGGAGGTCCGCAGGTTGAAGACCACTGCGGGTGGAGAGTTCACTCGAGTATAAGCCGAGGGGGGTGTTTTCAGCACAAAAAATCGCGCTGAAAAACTCGGCTTATACTCGAGTATATACGGTAGTGGCTGAATGACACAGCTTGGATGAAGCTGAAGCATGAGGACACAATATAGTGGCTGAATGACACAGCATGGAGGTGTTGTCAGCATGAGGACACCATATAGTGGCTGAATGACACAGCTTGGATGAGGCTGAAGCATGTGGACACCATATAGTGGCTGAATGACACAGCATGGAGGTGTTGGCAGCATGAGGACACCATATAGTGGATTAATGGCACAGCCCAGAGTTGACAGCAGCATGAATAGGCACTAGGCTACTTCACAATCCCTAAGATTAAAAGACGAATTAAGAAATTTAAACCGAAGATTTTGGATAGCGGGTGCTACCTATGAGAAAATTTGAAATTACCAGACTCAGGCCCCACAGCGGCATCAGTAACCCATATATTGCCTGAATGACACAGCCTGGAGTTGGCTGATGCTCGAGTACACACCAGGGCTTCACAATCCCTCCAAAAAAACACCACAGTTTTAGACATTTTTGAAAAAGATTTTGGATAGCGGGTGCTACCCATGAGAAAATTAGAAATTAACAGACCCAGGCCCAGCAGCGCCATCATTTTTTTATTTGAAATTTAAAACAATTGTTACGCCGAGCGCTCCGGGTCCCTGCTCCTCCCCGGAGCGCTCGCGGTGTTCCCCTCTTTGCAGCGCCCCGGTCAGACCCGCTGACCGGGAGCGCTGCACTGACACTGCCGACGGGGATGCGATTTGCATAGCGGGACGCGCCCGCTCGCGGATCGCATCCCAATCCACTTACCCGTCCCGGTCTCCGGCTGTCACGTCCTGGTGTGCGCAGCTCTGCTCCCTAGGGCGCGCGCGCGCCAGCTCTCTAAGATTTAAAGGGCCAGTGCACCAATGATTGGTGCCTGGCCCAATCAGTGTCATTAGCTCCCACCTGCTCCAAGCCTTTATAACCTCACTTCCCCTTCCCAGCATTGCCGGATCTTGTTGCCCTTGTGCCTAGTGAAAGCGTTTCCTGTGATTGCCTTACAAGTGTTTCCTGACCTTCTGCCGTTACCATTGACTACGAACCTTGCCGCCTGCCCTGACCTTCTGCTACGTCTGACCTCGCCTCTGTCTAGTCCTTCTGTCCCACGTCTTCTCAGCAGTCAGTGAGGTTGAGCTGTTGCCGGTGGATACGACCTGGTTGCTACCGCCGCAGCAAGACCATTCCGCTTTGCGGCGGGTTCTGGTGAATACCAGTAGCAGCTTAGACCCGGTCCACCGGTACGGTCCACGCCAATCCCTCGCTGACACAGAGGATCCATATCCAGCCTGCCGAATCCTAACAGTAGATCCCGCTGAGGTGCTGCTGCCAAGTCTCGCTGACCTATCCACGGTGGTCGCCCAGCAATCCCAACAGATCGCCCAACAAGGACAGCAGCTGTCGCAGTTGACCGCCATGCTACAGCAACTTCTGCCACAGCTACAGCAGCAACCATCTCCTCCGACAGCTCCTGCACCTCCTCCGCACCGAGTGACCGCTCCTAACCTCCGCTTGTCCCTGCCAGACAAATATGATGGGGACTCTAAACTCTGCCGTGGTTTCCTGTCTCAATGTTCCCTACATTTGGAGATGTTGTCGGACCAATTTCCCACAGAACGGTCAAAGGTGGCTTTCGTGGTTAGTCTCCTGTCTGGGAAGGCCTTGTCATGGGCCCCACCGCTCTGGGACCGCAGCGATCCTGTCACTGCCACTGTTCAGTCCTTCTTCGTTGAGGTTCGTAGTGTCTTCGAGGAACCAGCCCGAGCCTCTTCTGCCGAAACTGCCTTGTTGAACCTTGTCCAAGGAGATTCTTCTGTGGGCGAATATGCCATCCAATTTCGTACCCTCGCCTCTGAATTATCTTGGAACAATGAGGCCCTCTGCGCGACCTTCAAAAAAGGCCTATCCAGTAACATCAAGGATGTGCGGGCCGCACGAGAAATTCCTGCCAACCTGCATGAACTTGTCCATTTGGCCACCTTGATCTCTGGGCACCTCTCTCCCAGTATCCTTTGCAATCTACCCCTGTGCCTCCCGCCGAGGAGGCTATGCAAGTGGATCGGTCTCGCCTGACCCATGAAGAGAGGACTCGCCGCAGAGATAAAAATTTAGGTCTGTACTGCGCTAGTACCGAACATTTCCTAGTGGATTGCCCTATTCGTCCTCTGCGTCTGGGAAACGCACGCAAGCACCCAGCTCACGTGGGAGTGGCGTCTCTTGGTTTGAAGTCTGCTTCTCCACGTCTCACTGTGCCCGTGGGGATTTCTCCTTCTGCCAACTCCTCCTTCTCAGCTGTGGCCTTCTTGGACTCTGGTTCTGCGGGAAATTTTATTTTGGCCTCTTTTGTTAATAGGTTCAGCATCCCAGTGACCCGTCTCGTCAAGCCGCTCTACATTTCTTCTGTCAACGGAGTAAAATTGGACTGCACTGTGCGTTACCACACAGAACCCCTGCTTCTGAGCATTGGACTGCATCACGAAAAAATTAAATTTTTTGTTCTGCCCAACTGCACCTCTGAAGTCCTCCTCGGCCTGCCCTGGCTCCAACGTCATTCTCCTACCCTTGACTGGACCACCGGGGAGATCAGGAATTGGGGTCCTTCTTGTCACAAACGATGCCTCACATCTGCTCCCACTTGTCTAACTCCTGAAGTTCCACCCATACCAGCTCCTCCCAAGGCTTACCAGGATATTTTCGGCAAAAAGCAAGCTGGGATTCTGCCTCCTCATAGCCCCCTTCCTGGTAACACTCTGCCCCGTGGCAAGCTCCCCCCTCCCCATTCCCACTTCTTCTGGATTGCCTGCCATTGATGAAGTTACACAGGACTTCTCTGTCATCCGGAAGGAAACTCAAGAATCGCTCCCAATGGCCTTGTCTCATGTAAAGAGATAAGCAGACAAAAAGAGGGGGAGACCTAAGGGGGGGTACTGTTACGCCGAGCGTTCCGGGTCCCTGCTCCTCCCCGGAGCGCTCGCGGCGTTCCCCTCTCTGCAGCGCCCCGGTCAGACCCGCTGACCGGGAGCGCTGCACTGACACTGCCGACGGGGATGCGATTTGCATAGCGGGACGCGCCCGCTCGCGGATCGCATCCTAATCCACTTACCGGTCCCGGTCCCCGGCTGTCACGTCCTAGCGCGCGGCTCCGCTCCCTAGGGCGCGCGCGCCAGCTCTCTAAGATTTAAAGGGCCAGTGCACCAATGATTGGTGCCTGGCCCAATCAGTGTCATTAGCTCCCACCTGCTCCAAGCCTTTATAACCTCACTTCCCCTTCCCAGCATTGCCGGATCTTGTTGCCCTTGTGCCTAGTGAAAGCGTTTCCTGTGACTGCCTTACCAGTGTTTCATGACCTTCTGCCGTTACCATTGACTACGAACCTTGCCGCCTGCCCTGACCTTCTGCTACGTCTGACCTCGCCTCTGTCTAGTCCTTCTGTCCCACGTCTTCTCAGCAGTCAGCGAGGTTGAGCCGTTACCGGTGGATACGACCTGGTTGCTACCGCCACAGCAAGACCATCCCGCTTTGCGGCGGGCTCTGGTGAATACCAATAGCAGCTTAGACCCGGTCCACCGGTATTGTCTATATATATTACCAGAATGATTCAGCCTGGAGTTGGCTGCAGCATGAGGAGACCATTGAAATATGTGATTTTTTGAAATTTAATTTGAAATTTAAATCAAAATTTGTGTCCTGGACCCAGCCGTGTGGGTACAAAGGACCTAATCTCACAAGCACCCACAGGGCTCATGTGACCATAAGATGTAGGCGCAACGTCTCCATAGCCCTGACCTGCCATTTTTGGTTTTTGTACCTTTGTTTAAGAACAAGCGCATATCCAAGAGTCCAGAAGACTCTATAATGCAGGACCACCAAAAGACATTCTACTATAAAATAATTTTTTATGAAATAAAGAAGCAGAGTTCATCCCTCTGCGTATTTTTTTTCAAAATTTTACTTAAAAAATTCCACGCAACAATCGTTCAATGGTGTAATGGTTATTATTGTGGAAAATTCAAGTTTATTACTGTGAGAATTATCAGAAAATTTGAAAACACACTACCCAAGAGTGTTTAATAACCCCATACATTGCACCATAAAAGTTGAAATTTTAATTAAGCATGTATGTATGTATTTCAAAAATCCTAAAATTAAAGGCCCAAGCCCAGAAGCATCAGGAAGTCAAGTACTTCCTGAAAGACACAGGAGCAGTCAGGAGTAGGCATCAGCAGTACCCACGAGGCTTTAATAACCCCTTACATTGCACGATCACTAGCGAGATCGAGCAATAACAGGTGTGTTATGCCCTCAGATGTCCGGGGCTGCATGCACGCTACACTGAACGGACCAGCGTGTGTCTATCCTTCACCGACAGGTGCGGGTAACCCGCTGAACCCCCTTCGCGATAGGGATCAGGAATTGCAATTATTTGCCAGGAAAGAAGAATCACAACTAAGCGCCGGTCATAAACTCTGGTTCATTAAGTCCCTGCCCTTTGTACACACCGCATGTCTCTACTACCGATTGGATGGTTTAGTGAGGTCCTCGGATCGGCCCCAGCGGGGTAGGAGAAGGCCCTAGCAGAGCGCCGAAAATTTAAAGATCATTGTTGAAATTAGCATTAAGCATGTATTAGCTACTGCTAAACTTCCAAAAATGTAAGGCCCAAGGCCTGAGGCATCAGGGAGGCAATTATTTCCTGAAAGACACAGAATGAGTCAGGAGCAGTCATTCGCAGTACCCAAGTGGGTTTCATAACCAACCCCTTAAATTTAAAGATCAATGTTGAAATTTGCATTAAGCATGTATTTAGCTACTGCAAAACATCCAAAAATTGAAGGCCCAAGGCCTAAGGGCAGGGAGGCAATAGTTCCTGAAAGACACAGAATGAGTATGGAGCAGGCATTCGTAGTACCCAGGAGGGTTTCATAACCCCTTACATTTAAAGATCAATGTTGACATTTGCATTAAGCATATATTTAGCTACTGCTAAACATCCAAAAATTAAAGGCCCAAGGCCAGAAGCATCAGTGAGGCAAGTAGTTCCTGAAAGACACAGGATGAGCCAGTAGCAGGCAATCACAGTACCCAAGAGGGTTTCCTAACCAACCTCTTACATTTAAAGATGAATGTTGAAATTTGCATTAAGCATGTATTTAGCTACTGCTAAACATCCAAAAATTAAAGGCCCAAGGCCAGAAGCATCAGTGAGGCAAGTAGTTCCTGAAAGACACTGGATGAGCCAGGAGCAGGCAATCGCAGTACCAAAGAGGGTTCCATAACCTTAATTGATAACCCAAGAGGGTTTCATAGCCAACCATAATTGGGAAATGTCGGTGTAGCAGCTTGGTCAATCTACTCTGAGGCATCTGGCATTGGTGGCTGGAAATTCAGGCTGATCCATCCCTGATTCATCTTGACAAACGTCAGTCTCTCCACATTTTTGGTGGACAGACGAGTCCGCCTTGGGGTGACTATGGCCCTGGCCGCACTAAACACCCGCTCTGATGGCACACTACTGGCCGGGCAGGACAGCTTCTTCAGGGCAAACTCTGCTAGTTGTAGCCATAAATCAAGTTTGGCTGCCTAGAAGTCCAGCAGATCTTCAATGGCTGCTGGCATGGCCATGTCAAGGTATGACACCACCTGCTGGTGCAGGTCCTGCTCCATGTCTAACTGCTGCTGATGAGTTGCTTCACTATGCGGGTGAAGAAAGCTACTCATCAGCGACTGTAGACTCAGGCTGCTGCTGATTGAGCTGGTACTACTCCTCCCACCCCTCCCCTCCCCAGCAGCCATGGCAGTGGAAGGTGAGCGCAGAGGGCCCCCCGAGTCAGACCTGCGAGTGAATGGACCATGTGGCCGATAGGCATCAGCCAACTGACTACGTAGAATGTCTCTGTAGTAGGTCAGTTTGTCCTCCCTCTCAGTGGGTGTAAAAAAGGCCCCCATTTTGGGACGGTAGCAAGGGTCTAATAAGGTGGAGATCCAGAAGTCATCCTGCTGACGAATTTTGACAATTCGGGGGTCACTACGCAAGCAACTGAGCATGCCTCCATCTCCACTGCATACTGCCATGGTGTGTCTGGGTCCTCTGTCTCAACTTCCTCATAACCCTCCAGCTCTGGCTGCTCCTGCTCTTCCTCTCCTGTCCGAAGACTAGAAACACCGGCCATCTCATCCAACCTAAACTGTGCTCCGCTCTGCCCCTCATCATCCTCCTCCTCCAGTTCAGCCCCCACAGGGCTCATGTAGCCTTGAGATGTAGGCGCAATGTCTCCATTGCTGTGACCAGCCATGGTTTCAATCATTTGTTGCAGGAAATGTAGGAGTGGAATTACGTTGTTCATGGCGTAATCCAGGCAACTCACAAATAATGTGGCTTCCTCAAAGGGCCTCAGCAAACGGCAAGTGTCACGTATGAGCTGCCACTGGTTCACATTGAAGTTACACAGGAGAGTACTCCTATCTGCTTGCATCATCAAGAAATCGGTGATGGCTTTTCTTTGTTCGTATAGTCTGTCCAACATATTGAGGGTGGAATTCCAACGTTTGGCAATGTCACAAATAAGACTATGTTGTGGGATACCATTCTGACGCTGCAGCTCAAGGAAGGTGTGCTTGGCGGTGTATGAGTGGCAGAAGTGAATCCACAGTTTCCTTGCCATTTTCAGGATGTTTTGCAAATGGGGTGAAGACTTGAGGAATTGCTTGACAACCAGATTCAACACGTGTGCCATGCAGGGCGCATGTTTCACACTTCTTTGTCGCAGCGCGGACACAATGTTCTTCCTGTTGTCTGTCAATATGGTTCCCATTTCCAGATTTCGTGGAGTAAGCCATACTCGGATTTCTTTACGAATGAACTTTAACAGTTCCTCCCCAGTGTGACTCCGTTCGCAAAGGCAAACCATGTGAAGAACAGCTTAACACCGCCGTGCCCTACACACATGGTACATTGAATGGCCACCGAGATTTGGACGTGCAGTGGAGGCCGAGGACACGGTGGAGCATGAGGAGGCGGCGTCGCACACTGTAACAGGACCAACTGCCTGGGAGCGAGAGCGTGGAGGAGGAAGCGGTGTGACCTGTCCAAGTTGCGGCTGTGCAGGAACCACATTTACCCAGTGAGCCGTTAAAGACAAGTATTGTCCCTGCCCGTAGTTACAGCTCCACACGACGGCGCTGACGTGCACTTTTGAACACACCGACAGGCTCAAGGACTGGCCCACCTTCTCTTGTACAAACTTATGCAGGACTGGTACTGCCTTCTTCGCAAAGAAATGACGGCTTGGGACTCTCCACCTCTGCTCGGCACAAGCCATCAATTCTTTGAAAGATGCAGAGTCCACCACTTGAAAAGGGAGGGACTGCAACACCAGCAACTTGGACAGGAGCACATTCAACTTCTGCGCCATTGGATGAGTGGGCGCATACTGTTGTCTCTTGGATATGGCTTCGCCGATGGATTGTTGGCGGAATGGCTGACCACTACATCGGAGCCAAAGTTCTCCCAAGCCGCTTTATGGTGGCGAAGAATGTGCTGACGCAGGGCCGTGGTGCCGACATTGGGACCCTGGCCACGCTTCACCTTCTGCCGACAGATCTTGCATGTGGCTACGTGAACCTCCTCCGGATGCCTTATGAAAAACTTCCACACCGCCGGGTAGCTGATTTTCCCACCCGCAGTCCGCACTAATTTACTGCTACTGGCGCCGTCTCCAGGAACCTCTGTTCCACTACCTCCCAGAAAGGTAGGCTGCCGCGAAGCAGGTGGTCTCCCCCGGGCACGTTTGGCTCCTGAATTTCCACTACTGCCACCACGCTGACTGCCAACCGTGCTACCGCCTTGCTGCCTCAAAGGCAACCTGCAACTCTCTTCTCCTGATGATGATGATGAAGCCCCTTCTGCACCCGGCTCCCAGTTGCGATTGGCTTCATCATCATCAACAGTTGTGTGCACGTCACTGATGTCCTCCTCAGGTTCCCCAACAGTGTCTGCTTCAGGACCCTGAACACTTGCAACACCGCCTCCCACGTCACTCTCCGCATCACTACTTGGCCGCCTAGCGGAGCAAGCGGCGTATGTCTCCTCCCCTTCTTGGCTGTCCAGTAGCTGCTGACTGTCCTCTATTAGATCGTCCTCAGTAAATAGTGGAGCTCAATCCACAGCATAAGATAATTGTTTAGGAGGGGGAACAGCATCGGACAAAGGCAATGGGAGGACACAGACTGCTCCCGGGCCATGCCAACTGAGGGTTGTGTCTGAGGAACCCACCGACTGTTGACTGGGGGTGTCAGATGTCACTTGTGATGATGTGGATGAGCGTGTTAACCAATCGACGACGGCAGATGGGTTGCTGGTCGAGACACGACCGCTGGCTGATAAAGGGAGCTCAGGCCTCTCGCTGCGACTCCTGCTGCCACTCGCCCCAAGTCTGCTGACAACTCTGCCTGAAGTATTTAGGCCTCTGCCATTCCTCTGTGCACATCCTGGCACTTCTCTGCCTGACATACTTAGTGCGTTTATGAGGGTATTACAATATGCTACACTACTCTTTAAATAGTATTTGTCTAGAACAGCAGCAGGTGATTACTTACGGCTGTCCTTGAACAGTATGTAGGCCCTTGACAGATTAACAGGTACTAGATGGTACAATACTTGGATGTACCTATGCGGTATGCACTGATGAGGGCAGTAATATGCCTAACTAATAGCAGAAAAAACTCTGTATTTTTGTAATACACCAGCCGGTGGATACAATTGTTTGGACTTTGACGGTTTGGAGCACCTTGACAGCTACTAAATGGTACAATACTTGGATGTACCTATGCGGTATGCACTGATGAGGGCAGTAATATGTCTAACTATTAGCAGAAAAAACTCTGTATTTTTGTAAAACACCAGCCGGTGGATACTATTGTTTAGACTTTGACGGTATGGAGCACCTTGACAGCTTAACAGGTACTAAATGGCACAATACTTGGATGTACGTATGCGGTATGCACTGCTATTAGCAGAAAAAACTCTGTATTTTTGTAAAACACCAGCTGGTGGATACTATTGTTTGGACTTTGAAGGTTTGGAGCACCTTAACAGGTACTAAATGGTACAATACTTGGATGTACCTATGCGGTATGCACTGATGAGGGTAGTAATATGCCTAACTATTAGCAGAAAAAAACTCTGTATTTTTGTAAAACACCAACTGGTGGATACTATTGTTTGGACTTTGACGATATGGAGCACCTTGACAGCTTAACAGGTACTAAATGGTACAATACTTGCATGTACCTCTGCGGTATGTACTGATGAGGGCAGTTATATATGCGTACCTATACGCAGAAAAAACTGTTAAAAAAAAAAAAGCAGCCGGTGAATAGTATTGTTTGGACTTGCACAGTATGTAGCCCTTGACAGATTAACAGGTACAAAATGGTGCAAATGCACTACAGTTCACTGAACAATCACATATTTCTGAACAGCAGCAGGACCCAACAGTGCTGCACCACAAAAAAAAATTCCAGGGATTAAACCCTAAATTGCACTCTGTCACACAATTCTGAGCAGCAGAAGATTTGTGGATCAAATAAAAATAAACTCAATTGGGCTGAACAATGAGGAGATAAGATGCTTCAGAAAGTTCAGGCAACTTGGAGATCTGTATGAGGCAGCTGACAGCTATCTGCCCCTCTCTGCTGCAATGCTCAATAACGTGAATAGGAGGTTTAGCAATCAATGATCCTTCTCAGAGTAACAGCACAGCACTCTGCACTCCTGCCTTTCCCTAATGCTGATGTGACTAGCAGTTGAAGTGTAACGCTGTGGTATGAGCTATTCCCACACACGCAGTCCCGTCCTCTCTATCTGAGTGCATAGATGAAATGAAGAGAGGCAAGATGGCCGCCGATTATATAGGGGCTGTGACATCACAGGGGTCAGTGAACACTGATAGGCTGCATCTCACATGTGATTCAGGGTCAGCCCGCCTACCTTCATTGCCGCCGCTGTTTCCCGCCCTCCCATAATCCCCTGCCCCATGTACTCACATGTGGATCCGCCATCTTAGGTCCCCAATAGCCTGGAACGCTGTAAAATGGAGTTTAATGAAGCGATTTGCGCGATAGAATCGCGGCGATATTCGCATTAGTTACAAATCAAATTTTTCATGAAATTCGTAACGCATTCGGGTTCCTCAACTTCGATTCGCTCATCTCTAATTTCTACAATAAAACCTGTATCTGCCATGATTGACAGATGATGAGTTATGAGTGCTGATATGTCACCCCTCCTACCTGGTGCGCAATTCTACTCTAGAGGTCAAATTAAAGGGGTTACAAAATAAGTGGTACAAAATAACTGACAGCAGGAAAGGTAAAATATGAATATAAAAAGAAAAAAAATATTACTCAACTGTTAAATCCACCACCGGGATGGAAATATTCTATGAACTTCCTTTTCATTACTTTTGATTGCTCCACATCTCATTACATAGTGATCATATATAAGGGGCTCTTCAGTGTAGAAAATCCATTTTTCATATGCGCATTAATAATTAGTTAATAAAGGACTCTCATCTCTTGGCCATAATGGTGAACGGTTACAAAGAGGATCTCTGGAGGACATGTCCTGTCCTATATTACATTACACAGCCAATTTACAGGAATGAGCCTTATGTTGTACTTCATTGTTCCTGTGGTGGCACTGCAGAAAAATGTAAGAACAAATTTTCCTAGGTTTTTCTATAGATTACAAATGATCAGTAAAGGCACCAGCAGGTACTGCCTTAAATAGTAGGTAATGTCTTTTAAGTGGTACTCCACCCCTAGACATATTATGCTCTACCCAAAGGAAAAGGCTAAAGGATGTCTGATCGAAGGGTTCCGGCCGCTGGGACCTCCACAATCTCCGTACAAGCAAACGGCGTTGAGAACATTATGTTCAAAATGCTGAGTTCAGGCAGCCATGGTCGTCATGTCACATCACACCCCTTCCATTCACGTCTATGAATGAATGGAGGGTGCGTGGTGTGACATCACAAGGGGGCGTGGTGTGACATCACGACCACGGCCACCCGAACCCAGCCTTCTGAAGATAATGTTCTCAACGCCGAGTGCTTGTACGGAGATCGCGGGGGTTCCAGTGGCCAGACCGCTGCTATCAGACATCTTATCCCCTTCTCTTCTCTGGAGACTTTTTTTCTAGACTTTAAAACATGATTATGGGGTTTTGTCTAAGCCGATTTATAAGATCAAGTACTGATGTGATGGATGATAGATTCAGACTTCAGTCTAATGTTGGCCATTAGTAATGAGGACAAATACAACAAACTTAGCAAACCACTGTATTTGCCATGTAGAAGTAAGAGGTCCAAACCAAGGAAAATATTTTACGACCATCAACTATGAGTTTTACATAATTTCGGCATGTATAAACATGGTCATATAAGAGTCATAGGTCTTTTGCTCCAACAATACACCACTTGCATGGTTTACCAGTCGCCTTGTGTAGGAATTGCTCTGTTCCTTCATGGTTCTTTGTGGTCACTTTGCCAGTACCTTTTATAGAAACCCAACTACCCTTGGCTGCCTGTATGCTGTGCAACACTGGAATTTGGTCCAAAGCCAGAGGGTGACCAACACAGTTCTACTGTAGTTTAAGTCCATACAGAAAAGGTTGCCATATACTTAAGGAACTGCTCAATTTAACTTGCTACAAAAAACAACAGCAGTTTAACCTTGGAACACATGAGAAAAGGATACTCGTAGAATACTAAACTGTTTTATGCTAATACGCAGAAGGAAGAGTAATATTGTCGTAAAATGTCTCTTTTTGCCCACCAATCCATTCACTCAGCTTGAGGGAACAGGCCCTTGAGGGTAGGCAGTCCCTTGCTCTCTCCAATACTTAGTTTATCTTTGGACTGGCACTCCCACAGACCAAACTCTACAGGCAATGGCTCCCAAAGTCTTTCCCCAGTCTCTGCCACTAGCCCAATGACTGTCATAGATGCTGTAGAACCACAAACAGTTCCACTGTTCCACAGTTCCACTGCACAATGACTATTCCTTCCTCCATCTGATATGTCTATCCATTGGTCCCTCCATCCTTAGCAATATCATTGTGCACAGTTGTGCACTCACTACCCAGAATGTTAGTACCAAGCCGTGCAAAGACCTGGGCCGAGGTCAGACAACTCCTACTGTAAGCTGCTACATGGACACTAGTCCTACTGGTGGTTGGTAATGCAGATAGGGCTTAACATCACCACAGGTTACAGCCGCTGTATATAAACAGGGGCATCTATAAGCAAACAATCTTTGAAACATTACAAATATGAGTGCATTGGACCCCTGCAAGCTCAGGGATGATCAACCTCAATGGTGATCTCAGATCGGTAAGCCGATTCTTTTTCTTTACATTATCTTGTTTATCTCATGTTGGCTGCTGTTCAAACCTGTGAAGATCCTGAAGAACAGTTCGTGTGCTGGTTGTTCCTTAAAGAACCATTTTCACAGGACTTGGTGGTTTCATGGGCACCATTTTGTGGCTGAGTTGCTGTTGCTCCTAGATGTTTCCCAAAATTCTGTTGACTTGAAAAGCTCTACGAGGGCAGATATGTGATGAATTTACTTGAAGGTTGTCATAGTACCCTATAGGAAGTCACTGAGCTCTTCAATGTAACTCATCTACTGGTTTTTCTGTGAAGGTAGAATGGTTAGATGCTTCACTCTACACTTCCCGTGCAACTCATCTCTTCTGGAGAACCCTTCGTTTATCCCCTTAAAGGGGTACTCTGGTGGAAATTTTTTTTTTTCTTTTTTCAAATCAACTGGTGCCAAAAAGATAAATAGATTCGTAAATTATTAAACAAAAAACAACCCCTCAAGACTAGTATCAGTTACCTGATACATAGATGGATAATTATAAATAATAGGAAACAGGATCGTGCTTCAATTATAAGATGCAAAATAGTATAACATTTTATTAAAATATAAAATAAATAAATGTGATTTAACCTCATAACACAGGGCCCTTGTGGCGAGGAAAAACAGATATAGCATATAACATAATATAAGAACATACACCGATATCTAACACTGGTAAAACAATATGGAATTGATGTGACTTTCAATACTCTGGCAACTGATAGTCCAGAAATGGTCTAAAGTCCCGCATATGGTATGAGATTCCGATATGGCAAGTGTAGGATAGAAAATTGAAATATAGTTACCAGCCTGATGGATATCTCAACAAATGTCACCTAAGGATGAATAGTGAGGTCCGTAGGTCTTGGATGGTATAAGACGCTGGCATGCGTCACCGTGGCGGTCTGCCTGCCACAGACCAGATTGTAGTAATGCCGCTCTCAAGATCCTCGCTGTAGATGGTATTAGGCGATCTTCTAATGTAGACCTCGTGGAATCCTTTTGGCTTGTGACGTCACAGGCACTTAGCAATGCTGCCTGGAAGCTGGACTCGGATAGTGCTGCTAGTTTGACACAGAACTTTAAAGGTTGGATCGGAATCTCCAGGTAAGTGCGAACGGGATAGATATCGGTGGTGTAGAAATTGCTTGCATACACCTAGACGCGTTTCAGGGCTCTTAATTGTCATAAAATAACCCTTTCCTCAGAAGGCATGTATATTTTTTTAAGCTACAGATCCATTAGCTTAAAAAAATATACATGCCTACAGAGGAAAGGGCTGTTTTTGACAATTTAGAGCCCTTAAACGTGTCCAGGTGTATACAATCAATTTCTACACCACCGATATCTATCCAGTACGCACTTACCTGGAGATTCCGATCCAGCCTTTAAAGTTCTGTGCCAAACTAGCAGCACTATCCGAGTCCAGATTTCAGGCAGCATTGCCAAGTGCTTGTGATGTCACACGCCAAAAGGATTCCACGAGTTCTGCTTTAGAAGATCGCCTAATACCATCTACAGTGAGGATCTTGAGAGTGGCATTGCTACAATCTGGTCTGTGGCAGGCAGACCGCCGCGGTGACGCATGCCAGCGTCTTATACCATCCAAGACCTGTGGACCTCCCCATTCATCCTTAGGTGATGTTTGTTGGTATATCCATCAGGCTGATAACTATATTTCAATTTTCCATCCTACACTTGCCATATCGGAATCTCATACCATTTGCAGGACTTTAGACCATTTCTGGACTATCAGTTGCCGGAGTATTAAAAGTCACATCAATTCCATATTGTTTTACCAGTGTTAGATATCGGTGTATGTTCTTATATTATGTTATGATTTATGCTATATATGTTTTTCCTCGGCACAAGGACCCTGTGTTATGAGGTTAAATCACATTTATTGATTTTATATTTTAATAAAATGTTATACTATTTTGAATCTAATAATTGAAGCACAATCCTGTTTCCTATTATTTATAATTATTCAACTATTTATCAGGTAACTGATACTAGTTTTGAGGGGTTGTTTTTTGTTTAATAATCTATTTTAAATCACCAGCACCAGGTGTAGGTGTACAACCTCCTCACCTCGGCTAGTTAATTGTGAGCTGCACATCCCAGATTTGTAAATTACTTCTATCAAAAATCTGTATCCTTCCCGTACTCATCAGCTACTGTATACCTACAGAGGAAGTTGAGTTGTTCTTTTCTATCTGATCACAGTGCTTTCTTTTAGCCCCCATAGGGAAATGTTACATGCAATCCTTTGATTGCATATACTGCCATAGCATAGCATTGATCAGTGTAATATGTGCTCGATTGCTCCAGCCTGGATCTCAGGCATGGAGCAAACAATCGTCAATCGGACTGCGAGGAGAAAGGTAAGGCGCCTCCCGCTGTCCTCTCAGCTGTTCAGGATGCTGTGATTTCACTGCGTCGGTCCCGAACAGCTCCGCTGAGCAAACCGGCAGTATTTTCTCCCGGTTTAGAATCCGCAATCAACTTTGATCGCTGCATCTAAAGGGTTAATACCGGACATCAGCCCAATCAGCAATGTCCAGTATTGGATTGCATATACTGTTTAATGCCATGCCATAGCATAGCATTGATCAATTTTAGCATTGCTCCATTACTCCAGTCTGCCATGGCTGACTGGAGCCTCAGAGGTAAGGGCCCTCCCACCGCCCATCAGCTGATGGGGACATTTAATGGGTTACTGAAGGGAATCATCATGATTGAGGATCTTTGGCATTGGCCATGGATCCCAGTGGCTGATAACCGCCAGGACCATCCTGCTAGGACATGCACTCAGTTCCTGAGTGCCCATCATATAAGGGAAGCAGGCACAGGGTATACATGTACGTACTGCATCCTTAAGAGGTTAAGACTTACCATCTAGAATAGGTCTGACAGAAGATACTGTATAGACAGCTAATCCAAGAATCTCAGCTGTTTGTCAAGAGAGGCTGTGGGTGGCTGGATGAATGGATAAATGTGTGACAAATAAGTCCTCCAAAGACGGAGCCAATTTTTGCAACAACTCTAATCTAATGGGGGGGGGTCCTGAACCATGGTCATATCTTTATTAAGGTTTGGATTTAAAGAAGCTACCATATTAGTATTAAAGAAAAAAGGAAAGAGGAATATATATACACACACACACACATTTTATTAGGTTAAAAACTATTTCCACATCTCAGAAATCCCATTTCAGGAGGAATCCCGTTCAGTTGGGTGACATCCCATTCCCATAAATTGATTAGATGAATTATAATGAATAAACAAATCCCACATCAAAATCTTCGCAGCTTCTGGGTATTGTGTCATGTGATGCAAGTCACGTGACGTGACCTGATCACATGTTTACACAAACCCAGAATGGCGACAGGCAGGGAATCAGTAATTTACTCTTAGAAATGAGAGATCAATCCAGAGCAATACATACTGTATCTTCACAAATAGGGCTTACACAGTTACCGACCATTCCATTTGAACAACCGGGACATACATATTAATTCATGACTATATATATATATATATATATATATATATATATATATATATATATACATATATATAATGTCAATTCATCGATCCACAAATAATTAGCCCCATACGAATATATAGCTATTGAAAAATAAAATAATATGAAGTAAATACTAGTTTACTAACATTAGATTCTTAGGTGTTGGAGAGAACTGAGAAATATTCTCCATTAACTATTGTAAATGGAACAGTGGCAGCACTGTCCGTATTGGCCTCACAGGACCTATTTTTTTTGGTGCCGAAAGGACCATAAATTGGTCAGACAACAAGTGACAGAGCCTGGTCCCAACGGATCCCATTGACTTGAGTGTTGAGGGAAGAAAAAAGACCAGACATGCTCAACTCCTGTCCTTCCAAAGGACTAAGCAATGGAGCTACCTTTACCGGAGCACAATGCCCATGTGAGCAAAGCCTTATAAAAATGAATGCTATAGCTATTAATTGCCGTCATAAAACTAGCCCCCACCAAATAGGCCTACATTGACACTGTAATACATCAAGATTTTCAACATATACAACACAAGCTGACACTATGGCCCAGATTTATCAGTCTTTCTCAGACAAAAATATGTCAGATAGATAGCAACCAATCACAGTTAATTTTGAAAAAGAGAAGCTAAACTGTTATTGGTCACTATCTGTCTTGAGAAATGCGGCAAAAATTCAGTATTTAACATCAAAAACCCAATGAAAACACAACATCAATTACCCACAAAAAAGTTAAATGACTTAGTGGAAAAAAGGGACTCCACATGGACCATCTTTGTCCCACAATATCCACATTCATCCCATGTTTAGAAGATGCTTTTTAGGTTTTGCAAAGGGTTTAAACTATAGGAGGTGAAGAAGTAGCAGTTACACCCAGACCCTTGAGGCTCAGGAGGCCCAAAGGCCCCTCTGTCCCACGAGAAGTCACCAGGTGAGGGGCCCTATTACAGATTTTACATTGCGGCCCACAAGCACCCGCATTAAAGCCGCGGATATCAATAAACAATAAGAAACAACTTTACCCATTATTTAAACTTGTGAACTGAAAATTTTAAGACGCCTTGAAAATAATTGTTATCAAGCTCATCCAAATACAAGCTGCTACGAGGGAAATAAAACACATTACTATTGATCCTGGAAGCCTGTCAGGGTTAGCATTATATTACGCTGCTCGGTAGATTGACCTCCAAATAAAATTAGCTAAATTATTAGCAAATGTTAATGCTTTCCATTAATAACAAGACGGCGTGAAAAAGTCTCCCAGAATTCCCTGCAGCAAAGGAACAAGATGCAGAAGTTCTACTAGTGTTGGACAAAGTTTTCTTCTAAGTAATTATAAGGGGAAGGGTTTTAAGATATTACTTTTCACTGACTAATAAGAATTCTATGCTACAACATGCAAACATCCTATTGGATAAAAATGTTAACCCCCCCCCCCCCCAGGCTTTTAAACTAAACCCCTCACAGAATGTAATAAGGGGTGCAGTGAGCATTTACACCTCACTGGTGTTTGACAGATCTTTGGAACAGTGGGCTGTGCAAATGAAAAATTACATTTTTCATTTTCACGGACCACTGTTCAAAAAATCTGTCAGACACCTGTGGGGGATAAATGCTCACTGCACCCCTTATTACATTCCGTGAGGAGTGAAGTTTCCAAAATGGGGTTACATGTGGGGGGTCCAATGTTCTGGCACTGTGGGGGCTTTATAAACACACATGGCCTTCAATTCCAGACACATTCTCTCTCCAAAAGCCCAATGGAGCTCCTTCTCTTCTGAGCATTGTAGTTCGCCCGCAGAGCACTCTACATCTGTCACGATTCGGCAGGCTGGAGGTGGATCCTCTGTGCCAGAGAGGGATTGGCGTGGACCGTGTCGGTGGACCGGTTCTAAGTTGCTACTGGTATTCACCAGAGCCCGCCGCAAAGCGGGATGGTCTTGCAGCGGCGGTAGCAACCAGGTCGTACCCACTGGCAACGGCTCAACCTCTCTGACTGCTGAGATAGGCGTGGTACAAGGGAGTAGACAAGAGCAAGGTCAGACGTAGCACAAGGTCGGGCAGGCGGCAAGGTTCGTAGTCAATGGTAATAGCAGGAGGTCAGGAACACAGTAATGGCAACACAGAAGGAAGCTTTCTCTAGGCACTAAGGTAACAAGATCCAGCAAGGAAGTGCAGGGAAAGTGAGGTAATATAGCCAGGGAGCAGGTGGAAACTAATTAGGGTGATTGGGCCAGGCACCAATCATTGGTGCACTGGCCCTTTAAATCTCAGAGAACTGGCGCGCCCTATAGAGCGGAGCCGCGCACGCCAGAGCATGACAGCCGGGGACCGGGACAGGTGAGTGACTTGGGATGCAATTCGCGAGCGGGCGCGTCCCGTTATGCGAATCGCATCCCCGCCGGCAATGTCAGTGCAGCGCTCCCGGTCAGCGGGAAGAGAAACGCCGCGAGCGCTTCAGGGAGGAGCAGGGACCTGGAGCGCTCGGCGTAACAGTACCCCCCCCCCCCCTTAGGTCTCCCCCTCTTTTTGTCGGGATTTCGCTCCACATGGGACGAGGACATTGGGAGCGATTGTAGAGTCTCCTTCTGGGGGACAGTGAAGTCCTGGGTATACTCATGAAAGGCAGACAGTTCAGAAGGAGTGGGAATGGGGAGGGGGACAGAGGGTGAGGCTTGGCACGGGGCAGAGTGTCACCAGGACGGGGGCTATGAGGAGGCACGGCACAGTCCTGATAGGCCTTGGGGGGACCAGGCACATGAGGAGACACTGAGGCTCGACAGACGGGGCTGGGAGCAGACGTGAGGCATTTCTTGCGGCAAGCAGGACCCCAATTCTTGATCTCCCCAGTGGTCCAGTCAAGGGTGGGAGAATGATGCTGGAGCCATGGCAGACCGAGGAGGACTTCAGAGGTGCAGTTGGGCAGAACCAAAAATTCAATTTTCTCGAGATGCAGTCCAATGTTCATAAGCAAGGGCTCTGTGCGGTAACGCACAGTGCAGTGCAACTTGACTCCGTTGACCGAAGAAATGTAGATCGGCTTGATGAGACGGGTCACCGGGATGCAGTACCTATCAAGCAAAGAGGCCAGAATAAAATTTCCAGAAGAACCAGAGTCCAAGACGGCCACGGCAGAGAAGGAGGAGTTGGCAGAAGGAGAAATCCGCACGGGCACAGTGAGACATGGAGAGGCAAACTCCGTACCCAGAGACGCCAGACCCACGTGAGCTGGTTGCGTGCGTGCATTTTCCAGACGTGGAGGACGAATAGGGCAATCCACCAAGAAATGTTCGGTACTAGCGCAGTACAGACATAGATTTTTATCCCTACGGCGAGACCTCTCTTCAGGAGTCAGGCGAGACCGATCCACTTGCATAGCCTCCTCAGCGGGAGGCACAGGGGTAGATTGCAAGGGATACCGTGAGAGAGGTGCCCAGGGATTAAGGTCTTTTTCCTGTCGGAGTTCCTGGTGTCTTTCAGAAAAACGCATGTCAATGCGGGTGGCCAAATGGATAAGTTCATGCAGGTTGGCAGGAATTTCTCGTGCGGCCAGCACATCCTTGATGTTACTGGATAGGCCTTTTTTAAAGGTCGCGCAGAGAGCCTCGTTGTTCCAAGATAATTTGGAAGCGAGAGTACGAAATCGGATGGCGTACTCGCCTACTGAAGAATTACCCTGGACCAGGTTCAGCAGGGCAGTCTCGGCAGAAGAAGCTCGGGCTGGTTCCTCGAAGACACTGCGAACCTCAGAGAAGAAGGAGTGTACAGTGGCGGTGACAGGATCATCGCAGTCCCAGAGCGGTGTGGCCCAAGACAAAGCCTTCCCAGACAGGAGACTAACCACGAAAGCCACCTTCTACCGTTCTGTAGGAAATTGGTCCGACAACATCTCCAAATGTAGGGAACATTGTGACAGGAAACCACGGCAGAGTCTAGAGTCCCCTTCAAATTTGTCTGGTAGGGACAAGTGGAGGTTAGGAGCGGCCACTCGCTGCGGAGGAGGTGCAGGAGATGGTGGCTGCTGTTGCAGCTGCTGTAGCTGCGACTGAAGTTGCTGTAACATGGTGGACACTTGCGACAGCTGGTGACTTAGATGGGTGATCTGTCGGGATTGCTGGGCGACCACCGTGGTGAGGTCAGCGACAACTGGCAGGGGGACCTCAGCGGGATCCATGGCCGGATCTACTGTCACGATTCGGCAGGCTGGAGGTGGATCCTCTGTTCCAGAGATGGATTGACGTGGACCGTGTCGTTGGACTGGTTCTAAGTTGCTACTGGTATTCACCAGAGCTGCCGCAAAGCGGGATGGTCTTGCAGCGGCGGTAGCAACCAGGTCGTATCCACTGGCAACGGCTCAACCTCTCTGACTGCTGAGATAGGCGCGGTACACGGGTGTAGACAAGAGCAAGGTCAGACGTAGCAGAAGGTCGGGGCAGGCGGCAAGGTTCGTAGTCAATGGTAATAGCAGGAGGTCAGGAACACAGTAATGGTAACACAGAAGGAAGCTTTCTCTAGGCACTAAGGCAACAAGATCCGGCAAGGAAGTGCAGGGGAAGTGAGGTAATATAGCCAGGGAGCAGGTGGAAACTAATTAGGGTAATTGGGCCAGGCACCAATCATTGGTGCACTGGCCCTTTAAATATCAGAGAGCTGGTGCGCGCGCGCCCTATAGAGCGGAGCCGCGCGCGCCAGAGCATGACAGCCGGGGACCGGGACAGGTGAGTGACTTGGGATGCGATTCGCGAGCGGGCGCGTCCCGCTATGCGAATCGCATCCCCGCCGGCAATGTCAGTGCAGCGCTCCCGGCCAGCGGGTCTGTCCGGGGCACTGCAGGAAGAGAAACGCCGCAAGCGCTTCGGGGAGGAGCAGGGACCCAGAGCGCTCGGCGTAACAACATCCACATATGGGACATGGGGTTACAAACTTTGGGGGCTTTTTTCCGATTACCCCTTGTGAAAATGAAAAATTTGTGATAACACCAGCATTTTAGTGAAAAAAATAAAAAAAAAATAATTTTCATGTCCATCTTTAACAAAAATTCTTCAAACACCTGTGGGGTGTTAAGGCTCACTATACCCCTCTCTACGTTCCGTGAGGGGTGTAGCTTCCAAAATGGGGTGTTTTTTTATTTATTTTTTAAGTATGGAGCAACAATAGCATGTTAGTGTAAAAAATTAAATTTTTTTCAATAACATGCTGGAGTAGACCCCAACTTTACCTTTTCATAAGGGGTAAAAGGAGAAAAAGCCCCCCAAAATTTGTTAGGCAATTTCTCCCGAGTAAGGAAATACCCCATACGTGGCCCTAAACTGTTGCCTTGAAATATGACAGAGCTCGGAAGTGAGAGAGCACCATGCACATTTGAGGATTTGCATAGGGACGGACCCGGTTACAAAAATTACCCTACGGTAGGGTTTCCCAAACAGGGTGCCTCCTGCTTTTGAAAAATTCCCAGCATGCCTGGACAGTCAATGGCTGTCCAGCAAAACTAGGAGTTGTTGTTTTGCAACAGCTTGAGGCTCCGTTTTAGCCACTGTGCCGTACCAGACGTTTCTCATTTTTATTTGGGGAGGAGGGGGGTAAATGTGTAGGGGTATATGTATATGTAGTGTTTTACTTTTTATTTTTTGTAAGTGTAGTGTAATGTTTTTAGGGTACATTCACACGGGCGGGGTGTTACGGTGAGTTTCCCGCTGGGAGTTTGAGCTGCTGTGGAAAATTTGCTGCATCTCAAACTTGCAGCGAGAAACTCACTGTAAACCCGACCGTGTGAATGTACCCTGTACCTTCACATGGGGAGGGGGGGGGGGGGGGGTGAGGCAAACCTCCAGCTGTTGCAGAACTACAACTCCTGCCTTTGGCTGTCCGTGCATGCTGGGGGTTGTAGTTATGCAACAGCTGGAGGTACACTAGTTGCAAAACACTGAGAGTTTGTTACTTAACTATGTGTTTCCCAAACTGTGTGCCTCCAGCTGTTGCTAAACTACAACTCCCAGCATGCATGGTTTGTCAGTGCATGCTGGAAGTTATAGTTTTGCAACAGCTGGAGGCACACTGGTTGGGAAACACTGAGTTAGGAAACAGACAATGTTTCCCAGCCAGTGTGCCTCCAGTTGTTGCAAAACTACAGCTCCCAGCATGCCCAGAAAGCCGAAGGGAATGGTGGGAGTTGTAGTTATGCAACAACTGGAGGAGAACAGTTTGGAGACCACTGTGTAGTGGTGTCCTAACTGTAGCCCTCTAGATGTTGCAAAACTACAACTCCAAGCATGCTGAGACTGCCCAGGCATGCTGGGAGTTGTAGTTTGGCAACATCTAAAGGGCCAGAGGTTGCCGAACTACAACTCCCAGCATGCCTGGGCAGTCTGGGCATGCTTGGAGTTGTAGTTTTGCAACATCTGGAGCACTACAGTTTGGACTTCACTGTACAGTGGTCTCCAAACTGTGGCCCTCCTCATCCTGCCTCCTCCTTACTGCCACCGCTCCCGCTGCTCCCCGCCATGATCGCTGGTCCTGCCGCCCCCTCGTGTACTCAGGTACCTGCCGCCATCGTCTCCCCACTCTGCCTCGACATCTAGGGACGGGGAGATTGGGGATTTCAACTTTAACCCCCCTGCCCCCAACTGCCATTGGTCGGTTACTCCTGGCGGGGGAGAGGAGGAGGTGGCGCCACTGCCATCTCGCTCCTATCCTACAGGAGGATCGGGATGTCTTTGACAGCTCTGAACATCTCTATTTTCCAGGCTATCAGGTCACCAGAGACCCGATCAGCCCGGAATTGCCGCAAATCGACGATCTGAATTGATCGGTGATTTACGGTGATCCCCGACATGTGGGGGAATCAGGATCCCCCCCGGCGTTGTCAGGGGATGTCTGCTGAATGATTTCAGCAGGCATTCCGTCAGGTCCCCGACCAGCTAGCGGCAAGGACCAAGATTCCCACCTGCGTACCCATATGCCCTCAGTCCTTAAGGACTCTAAAACGGGGAAGTATGAGTATGCCCTCAGTCCTTAAGGGGTTAAAAGTATTTTCTTTCATAAAATAACCATCTGCATGAAGTAATCTACCTATCTTGCACAATATGGCCCAAGGAGGAGATAGATGCCTCCTTAGCCCAGGTTCAGGCCCAGAAAATCCCATAGCGGTCTAGTCTAGCTTAGGGTAAGACATGATGAAGAGCAACAAATCTCCTACCTTGCATTAGATAGGCCTCAGTTCCTAGAACCATTTGAGGTACAGTTACTGCTGTGAAGAAAAGCTTTTATACCCTGAAATGTTACACCTAGTGAAGCCCAAGGCATAACAGGACAAGGGGAGATTTAGAATCAGAGATAGAAGAATTTAGGATGAAGTTATACAAGAGTCTTATGTCATCTAGAGCATTTAAAGGCTTGATGCAAGGCCTACAAGGTCATAGCTGCCATGTCACATAATAGCCTAAAGGGGTACTCCGCCCCTAAACATCTTATCCCCTATTCAAAGGCTGCGGCACCCCAGACATCATGTGCACAGAGCGAACTTCGCTCCATGTCGGATGACTGGCGATGCAGGGCGGATGTCAACGCCATTCCCCCTCGATGCAAGTCTATGGGAGGGGTTGTGACGGTCGTCAAGCACCCTCCCATAGACTTGCATTGAGGGGCCATCGCCTTAACGTCACAAGTGCGGCATGGCCGTGACGTCACGAGCCTCCGGCGCTCCGGCGCTGTATCAGGCGCTCTAAATGCATGCCGAATTAATCAGGGAGATTGCGGGGGTCACTAGCGGCGGGACCACTGCGATCACCCTTCAGATCTAACAACTCTCCAGCTAACAGCACATTAAGGCCCCAATTCCCTTTACAACGAAGTCCCCTTGAGATCTACGTGTTCGTACACTTTATGGCCCACATTTATCATTGTCTTTAGACTGTTTTTTTGTGTCTAAAAAAGGGGCAAAAAAGGCGCAAGCAGGGTTTTTTGCGCCTTTTTTTGCCCCTTCTTATTTACACATCTCTGCTGATTTTGAGTTGCAATCCACTGATTTTGGCAATAGACATGATATGGAAGGGATTTATCATTGCGCCTTTTTGGAAAAAAGGAGCAAAAAAAGGCGCAAAGCCACTGAAATGTCTCTAAAACTACACCAGCCCAGACATGGTGTAGCTTTTTGGTGTATGTGTAGACAGAAATTTCAGAAAATGTGACCTGCACAAAATTTATCAAAGCAGTGGGCATTACAGCTCAACCACCAGCCGCCAGATAAAAAGATAGATATGAGATAGATAGATAGATAGATATGAGATAGATAGATAGATAGATAGATAGATAGATAGATATGAGATAGATATGAGATAGATAGATAGATATGAGATAGATAGATAGGAGATAGATAGATATGTGATAGATAGATAGATAGATTAATGATAGATAGATAGATATGAGATAGATAGATATGAGATACATAGATAGATAGACATGAGATAGATAGATAGATAGATATGAGATAGATAGATATATAGATAGATAGATACAACCAAAGAATAAGTTGGCCAGCACTATTAATCCAAACTATTGTAAAACCTGGCTTGCAGGTGCAGGCTGCTGGGCTAAATATAAAGCAACAGGAGAATACAGCAGCACACTGCTAGCACGTAGATGAAACATGAGTATATAGATAAAACATGAGTATATAGATAGAACATGAAAAGCTATACAGCTGTAATGCAATAAATGAAGATATGAAACTATGAAAATATGAGGTACTTAGCTTGCAAATTTGGCGCCAAATAGCGTGGACCGTCCCACCACGGTAAGGTGACCTCATTCTGGGACAGACCCTACACTGTGTATATGTCTCTGTGTCAACAGTACAGCAGGCATGCAAGGTCTAAAACATCCAAGGTACCTAATATACACCTAATAGAGGTGGGTGGGGTGCAGGAGCCAACATGGAGGTAGCTACTCCCCCGTATGTGTAATATAACCAAAGGATAAATTGGCCAGCACTATTGATCCAAACTATTGTAAAAACCTGGCTTGCAGGTGCAGGCTGCTGGGCTAAATATACAGCAACAGGAGAATACAGCAGCACACTTCTAGCACAAAGATATAGATGAAACATTTAGCATTTATAGATAGATAGATATGATATAGATAGATAGATATGATATAGATAGATACATAAATGTATAGATAATAGGGAGAAGAACAGCACACCTGAAGAGTAGATCAAAGTAGATGGTGCAGTACAGTTTCTGGGGCTTTGGTCAGAAGCCCACCAATTATACAGCAAAAAAAGATCTCACTGCAGTACACATTGTAAGGTGAAAAATGCTCAGAGGTTTATTCCATTAAAAAAAAGAAAACAGTTTTCAAAGCAAGCGACGTTTCGAGCGGGCGCACCCAGTCATTTTCAAGTAGTTCACATTCCAGAAGCTCACACACATATAAATAAGGAACCAATCAACTGATACCAAACCGCATTCATTGTATAATTTAGTGAATATTATACAAATACAGTATTATATCCATCATTAAGGTGCATAAATTGTATATTATTTCACATAATAAAGTGCTCATCGTGTATTAAATTACATTAAAGACTGGTACTGCCAATATAATGAAGAATTCATCAATATACACACATCTGTATAGAATCACTCCATAATCAGGGAGGTGGAGATATCAAAACACTCACCCGATGCCAAACATGTATACAGATTCCACCATTACCGGCATTACTAAAACGCAGCTGCGCCCGCGCGCGCCGCACACAAGTTCCGTGTGCGTCACCAGGGGGCATGTGAGTCAATAGCCAATCGGCATCCTTGAATCATCTCGTTACGCACGTACAAGACGTGTGCACGCAATACCATGGTGTATTGTTGCACATTCTGTTGAGCTAATATTTATTTATTTTTTGTGTTACAGATACATATGGGAATGTTTTGATATCTCCAGCTCCCTGATTATGGAGTGATTTTATACAGATGTGTGTATATTGATGAATTCTTTATTAAATGCCAGTTTTCAATGTAAATTAGTGAGCACTTTATGCACCTTAATGATGGATATAATACTGTATTTTTATAATAATCACTTTCAGTTAATGCGCTTTGGTATCAGTTGATTGGTTCCTTATTTATATGTGTGTGAGCTTCTGGAATGTGAACTGCTTTGAAAATGACTGGGTGCGCCCGCTCGAAACGTTGCTTGCTGTGAAAAGTTTTTTTTCTTTAGTTTTTTTTATGAATAAACCACTGAGCATTTTTTCACCTTACAAAAAACTCTGGAAAATAGTATGTAGGGCATTGTCTTAAATAGTTTCCATCCTGAAATACCAGCTTAATGCAAAGTCTATAAGGAACTAGAATACGTCAACAGCGAAGGGATATAAATATGTGCATAACAAAGGAGCCACGTGGCTACACAAGGATTAGTGGCACATACTTCCATTAAAGCTTTATAAATCACACAAAGGGGCAATTCTAGTAATCACCCCCCTTACTGCTTAAATACATTGCAAAAAGAACAATAAAATAAAGGTGGTCATTATACAATTAGATACAATGAAACAAAATATAATAAATACAAGTATAATAACAATGCAATCATATATATATATATATATATATATATATATATATATATATATATATATTTTACTACTGCAAATTAAATCCAGAACTCCTGTGAGGAAAGCAGAGGCGTACATAAGATTTTGTTGAAGGGGAAGTTCTTGAGTCTGGATTTGCTTTTGCCATATGAAATTAATAGAGCCAATATAAAGTGAATAAATAATATATCTGATATTCTTCATATATAAATAATGGTACTACACTGTGCACAAAACTAATACCACTATGCAATATAATAAAATAATGCCGACATACTGAAGAAATATATTTCTCAGCTGCTGCCACTGTTATCCTGGGTTCATTTCATCAGCCTGGTCAGTGGCTCAGGAGCAACAGCCGTTTCATGCGCAAAGGTCACTAGAGGCCTGAAGAAGTTCATCATCGCACATGAAACAGCTGTTGCCTATGAGGGCTCCAAGACACCTCTGCGAACCTCCCAGGGGACCCGGCTGATAGGATAAAACCCAGGATAACAGCAGCAGTTACAGTGTTAAGTGTGAGTTTTATTTCACTCTCATATGGATCCTGCATCGCAAAAACTCAGTTTATCGGTCCATCACAAGTCTCTGCAGAGGCATCTGATTACTATTAGAAAGGGTTCTGGCTGGCAGTATGGCTGAATAGTGTCCTCCCCAGATCTCTTGTATGGGTGAATAGTGCCCTCCCCAGATCTCTTGTATGGGTGAATAGTGTCCTCCCCAGATCTCTTGTATGGGTGAATAGCGCCCTCCTGAGATCTCTTGTATGGGTGAATAGTGTCCTCCCCAGATCTCTTGTATGGGTGAATAGCACCCTCCTGAGATCTCTTGTATGGGTGAATAGTGCCCTCCCCAGATCTCTTGTATGGGTGAATAGCACCCTCCTGAGATCTCTTGTATGGGTGAATAGCGCCCTCCCCAGATCTCTTGTATGGGTGAATAGTGCCCTCCCCAGATCTCTTGTATGGGTGAATAGTGCCCTCCCCAGATCTCTTGTATGGGTGAATAGTGCCCTCCCCAGATCTCTTGTATGGGTGAATAGCGCCCTCCACAGATCTCTTGTATGGGTGAATAGTGCCCTCCCAAGATCTCTTGTATGGGTGAATAGTGCCCTCCCCAGATCTCTTGTATGGGTGAATAGTGTCCTCCCCAGATCTCTTGTATGGCTGAATAGTGTCCTCCCCAGATCTCTTCCATGGGTGAATTTTGCCCTCCCCAGATCTCTTGTATGGCTGAATAGTGTCCTCCCCAGATCTCTTGTATGGGTGAATAGCGCCCTCCCCAGATCTCTTGCATGGGTGAATAGCGCCCTCCTGAGATCTCTTGTATGGGTGAATATTGCCCTCCCCAGATCTCTTGTATGGGTGAATTTTGCCCTCCCCAGATCTCTTGTATGGCTGAATAGTGTCCTCCCCAGATCTCTTGTATGGGTGAATAGCGCCCTCCTGAGATCTCTTGTGTGGGTGAATATTGCCCTTCCCAGATCTCTTGTGTGGGTGATAGTGCCCTCCCCAGATCTCTTGTATGGGTGAATAGTGCCCTCCCCAGATCTCTTGTATGGGTGAATAGCGCCCTCCTCAGATCTCTTATATGGGTGAATAGCGCCCTCCCCAGATCTCTTGTATGGGTGAATAGTGCCCTCTCCAGATCTCTTGTATGGGTGAATAGTGTCCTCCCCAGATCTCTTGTATGGGTGAATAGCGCCCTCCTGAGATCTCTTGTATGGCTGAATAGTGTCCTCCCCAGATCTCTTGTATGGGTGAATAGCGCCCTCCTGAGATCTCTTGTATGGCTGAATAGTGCCCTCCCCAGATCTCTTGTATGGGTGAATAGTGCCCTCCTCAGATCTCTTGTGTGGGTGAATAGTGTCCTCCCCAGATCTCTTGTATGGGTGAATAGCGCCCTCCTGAGATCTCTTGTATTGGTGAATAGTGCCCTCCCCAGATCTCTTGTTTGAGTGAATAGCGCCCTCCCCAGATCTCTTGTATGGGTGAATAGTGCCCTCCCCAGATCTCTTGTATGGGCGAATAGCACCCTCCTCAGATCTCTTGTATGGGTGAATAGTGCCCTCTCCTGATCTCTTGTATGGGTGAATAGCACCCTCCTGAGATCTCTTGTGTGGGTGAATATTGCCCTCCCCAGATCTCTTGTGTGGGTGATAGTGCCCTCCCCAGATCTCTTGTATGGGTGAATAGTGTCCTCCCCAGATCCCTTGTATGGGTGAATAGCGCCCTCCCCAGATCTCTTGTATGGGTGAATAGTGCCCTCCCCAGATTTCTTGTATGAGTGAATAGCGCCCTCCACAGATCTCTTGTATGGGTGAATATTGCCCTCCCCAGATCTCTTGTGTGGGTGAATAGTGCCCTCCCCAGATCTCTTGTATGGGTGAATATTGCCCTCCCCAGATCTCTTGTGTGGGTGAATAGTGCCCTCCCCAGATCTCTTGTATGGGTGAATATTGCCCTCCCCAGATCTCTTGTGTGGGTGAATAGTGCCCTCCCCAGATCTCTTGTGTGGGTGAATAGTGCCCTCCCCAGATCGCTTGTATGGGTGAATAGTGCCCTCCCCAGATCTCTTGTGTGGGTGAATAGTGCCCTCCCCAGATCGCTTGTATGGGTGAATAGTGCCCTCCCCAGATCTCTTGTATGGGTGAATAGTGCCCTCCCCAGATCTCTTGTGTGGGTGAATAGTGCCCTCCCCAGATCTCTTGTGTGGGTGAATAGTGCCCTCCCCAGATCTCTTGTGTGGGTGAATAGTGTGCTCCCCAGATCGCTTGTATGGGTGAATAGTGACCTCCCCAGATCTCTTTATTTAGTAATTATATTAAGAGGGTAGAGTGTTTGAGAAGGTTATTTTCAAACAATATACAACATTAAGAGGGCACAGTTAGTGGCAGGGTTATTTTCAGAGGGCAAAGTGTGTGACAGTATTATAAACAGAGGGCACAGAGTGTGCCAATGTTATATTTAGAGGGTATGTGGTAGTATCATATTCAGAGGGTATAGAGTGTGGCAAGAAGAGGGCAAAAAAGCAGGGGCCTCCAGCTCCTCCAAATAGAAGGTCTGTTAAAACATCACTTTTAATACATCAATTAAAATCGAAAGGATATCCATTATAATAGGAAAGTAAAAGCAAGGAAACTGACGCGTTTCGAGCTGTTCACGGCTCTTAATCTTGGCACATAATAATGGGCATATGCCCCTTTTATATACTCTCAACCCAGCAGAGCCCTGCCAATCATTGATAAGAGCCAGAAAGAGTGTGACAATGAGGTGTGCAGACATCCACACTCTCCACACAAAGCCACAGACTCTGGAGCGGATCAGATCAGGTAAGTATGTGAACTCCACACAATACTGCATGAAGGAAAACCTGGTCCAGGTCATAGCACACACTGAAATGTAAGGATACACAGTGGCATGTGTGAACAGGTGACTACGGCCAAAATAAATATGTACCTGTCACGATGCCGGCTGGCAGGTAGTGGATCCTCTGTGCCAGAGAGGGATTGGCGTGGACCGTGCTAGTGGATCGGTTCTAAGTCACTACTGGTTTTCACCAGAGCCCGCCGCAAAGCAGGATGGTCTTGCTGCGGCGGTAGTGACCAGGTCGTATCCACTAGCAACGGCTCACCTCTCTGACTGCTGATGATAGGCGAGGTACAAGGGAGTAGACAGAAGCAAGGTCGGACGTAGCAGAAGGTCGGGGGCAGGCGGCAAGGTTCGTAGTCAGGGTGGATAGCAGAAGTTCTGGTACACAGGCTTTAGACACACAAAACGCTTTCACTAGGCACAAGGGCAACAAGATCCGGCAAGGGAGTGCATGGGAGGAGGTCAGATATAGTCAGGGACCAGGTGGAAGCCAATTAAGCTAATTGGGCCAGGCACCAATCATTGGTGCACTGGCCCTTTAAGTCTCAGGGAGCTGGCGCGCGCGCGCCCTAGAGAGCGGAGCCGCGCGCGCCAGCACATGACAGCAGGGGACGGGAACGGGTAAGTGACCTGGGATGCGATTCGCGAGCGGGCGCGTCCCGCTGTGCGAATCGCATCCCCAACGGCCATGACAGTGCAGCGCTCCCGGTCAGCGGGACTGACCGGGGAGCTGCAGGGAGAAAGACGCCGTGAGCGCTCCGGGGAGGAGCGGGGACCCGGAGCGCTAGGCGTAACAGTACCCCCCCCCCTTAGGTCTCCCCTTTTTTTTGTCCGGTGACTGCCTCCCCTGGGATGAGGACACCGGGAAGGAATGGATGGTTTCCTCAATGGCAGGCAGTACAGCAGGAGTAGGAATGGGGAGGGAGGGCAGAGGGTGAAGCTTGGCACGGGGCAGGGAGACACAAGGACGGGAGCCATGAGGGGACACAGAGGCTTGCCTGAAGGGACTGGGAGGGGGGGAGAGGCATTTTCTGTGGCAGGCAGAGTCCCTAACGACCTTAGGGGGACCGGATACAGGAGGAACCACAGGGTCACGGCAGGGAGTACTGGGAACCGGTTTAAGGCAGTCCTTGGAACAAGAGGGACCCCAACTCTTGATCTCCCCAGTGGACCAGTCCAGGGTTGGGGAATGGTGTAGAAGCCAGGGTAGTCCAAGGAGAATTTCGGAAGTGCAATTGGGAAGGACCAAAAATTCAATTTTCTCGTGATGAGGTCCGATGCACATTAGGAGGGGCTCCGTGCGGTAACGCACGGTGCAATCCAACCTGGCTCCGTTGACCGCGGAAATGTGGAGTGGCTTGACAAGACGGGTCACCGGAATGCGGAATTTATTCACCAAGGACTCCCGAATAAAATTCCCAGAGGCACCAGAGTCCAGGCAGGCCACGGCTGAGAGGGAAGAGCTGGCTGAAGTAGAAATCCGTACAGGCACCGTGAGACGTGGAGAAGCCGACTTAGCATCAAGAGACGCCACACCCACGAGAGCTGGGTGCGAGCGTGCGTTTCCCAGACGTGGAGGACGGATAGGGCAATCCACCAAAAAATGTTCGGTACTGGCACAGTACAGACAAAGATTCTCTTCCTTACGGCGATTCCTCTCTTCCAGGGTCAGGCGAGACCGATCCACTTGCATGGCCTCCTCGGCGGGAGGCCTAGGCGCAGATTGCAGTGGAGACTGTGGGAGAGGTGTCCAGAGATCTAAGTCTTTTTCCTGGCGGAGCTCTTGATGTCTCTCAGAAAAACGCATGTCAATGCGAGTGGCTAGATGAATGAGTTCATGCAGGTTAGCAGGAGTTTCTCGTGCGGCCAGAACATCTTTAATGTTGCTGGATAGGCCTTTTTTAAAGGTCGCGCAGAGGGCCTCATTATTCCAGGATAGTTCAGAAGCAAGAGTACAGAATTGTATGGCGTACTCGCCAACGGAAGAATTACCCTGGACCAGGTTCAGCAGGGCAGTCTCAGCAGAAGAGGCTCGGGCAGGTTCCTCAAAGACACTTCGAATTTCCGAGAAGAAGGAGTGTACAGAGGCAGTGACGGGGTCATTGCGGTCCCAGAGCGGTGTGGCCCATGACAGGGCTTTTCCAGACAGAAGGCTGACTACGAAAGCCACCTTAGACCTTTCAGTAGGAAACTGGTCCGACATCATCTCCATGTGCAGGGAACATTGCGAAAGAAAGCCACGGCAAAACTTAGAGTCCCCATTAAATTTGTCCGGCAAGGATAGTCGTAGGCCTGAGGCGGCCACTCGCTGCGGAAGAGGTGCAGGAGCTGGCGGAGGAGATGATTGCTGCTGAAGTTGCGACTGAAGTTGGTGCACAATGGTGGACATTTCCGACAGCTGGTGGGTTAGATGGGCGATCTGTCGGGATTGCTGGGCGACCACCGTGGTGATATCAGAGATATAAGGCAGAGGGACCTCAGCGGGATCCATGGCCGGATCTACTGTCACGATGCCGGCTGGCAGGTAGTGGATCCTCTGTGCCAGAGAGGGATTGGCGTGGACCGTGCTAGTGGATCGGTTCTAAGTCACTACTGGTTTTCACCAGAGCCCGCCGCAAAGCGGGATGGTCTTGCTGCGGCGGTAGTGACCAGGTCGTATCCACTAGCAACGGCTCACCTCTCTGACTGCTGATGATAGGCGAGGTACAAGGGAGTAGACAGAAGCAAGGTCGGACGTAGCAGAAGGTCGGGGGCAGGCGGCAAGGTTCATAGTCAGGGTGGATAGCAGAAGTTCTGGTACACAGGCTTTAGACACACAAAACGCTTTCACTAGGCACAAGGGCAACAAGATCCGGCAAGGGAGTGCATGGGAGGAGGTCAGATATAGTCAGGGACCAGGTGGAAGCCAATTAAGCTAATTGGGCCAGGCACCAATCATTGGTGCACTGGCCCTTTAAGTCTCAGGGAGCTGGCGCGCGCGCGCCCTAGAGAGCGGAGCCGCGCGCGCCAGCACATGACAGCAGGGGACGGGAACGGGTAAGTGACCTGGGATGCGATTCGCGAGCGGGCGCGTCCCGCTGTGCGAATCGCATCCCCAACGGCCATGACAGTGCAGCGCTCCCGGTCAGCGGGACTGACCGGGGAGCTGCAGGGAGAAAGACGCCGTGAGCGCTCCGGGGAGGAGCGGGGACCCGGAGCGCTAGGCGTAACAGTACCCCCCCCCTTAGGTCTCCCCTTTTTTTTGTCCGGTGACTGCCTCCCCTGGGATGAGGACACCGGGAAGGAATGGATGGTTTCCTCAATGGCAGGCAGTACAGCAGGAGTAGGAATGGGGAGGGAGGGCAGAGGGTGAAGCTTGGCACGGGGCAGGGAGACACAAGGACGGGAGCCATGAGGGGACACAGAGGCTTGCCTGAAGGGACTGGGAGGGGGGGAGAGGCATTTTCTGTGGCAGGCAGAGTCCCTAACGACCTTAGGGGGACCGGATACAGGAGGAACCACAGGGTCACGGCAGGGAGTACTGGGAACCGGTTTAAGGCAGTCCTTGGAACAAGAGGGACCCCAACTCTTGATCTCCCCAGTGGACCAGTCCAGGGTTGGGGAATGGTGTAGAAGCCAGGGTAGTCCAAGGAGAATTTCGGAAGTGCAATTGGGAAGGACCAAAAATTCAATTTTCTCGTGATGAGGTCCGATGCACATTAGGAGGGGCTCCGTGCGGTAACGCACGGTGCAATCCAACCTGGCTCCGTTGACCGCGGAAATGTGGAGTGGCTTGACAAGACGGGTCACCGGAATGCGGAATTTATTCACCAAGGACTCCCGAATAAAATTCCCAGAGGCACCAGAGTCCAGGCAGGCCACGGCTGAGAGGGAAGAGCTGGCTGAAGTAGAAATCCGTACAGGCACCGTGAGACGTGGAGAAGCCGACTTAGCATCAAGAGACGCCACACCCACGAGAGCTGGGTGCGAGCGTGCGTTTCCCAGACGTGGAGGACGGATAGGGCAATCCACCAAAAAATGTTCGGTACTGGCACAGTACAGACAAAGATTCTCTTCCTTACGGCGATTCCTCTCTTCCAGGGTCAGGCGAGACCGATCCACTTGCATGGCCTCCTCGGCGGGAGGCCTAGGCGCAGATTGCAGTGGAGACTGTGGGAGAGGTGTCCAGAGATCTAAGTCTTTTTCCTGGCGGAGCTCTTGATGTCTCTCAGAAAAACGCATGTCAATGCGAGTGGCTAGATGAATGAGTTCATGCAGGTTAGCAGGAGTTTCTCGTGCGGCCAGAACATCTTTAATGTTGCTGGATAGGCCTTTTTTAAAGGTCGCGCAGAGGGCCTCATTATTCCAGGATAGTTCAGAAGCAAGAGTACGGAATTGTATGGCGTACTCGCCAACGGAAGAATTACCCTGGACCAGGTTCAGCAGGGCAGTCTCAGCAGAAGAGGCTCGGGCAGGTTCCTCAAAGACACTTCGAATTTCCGAGAAGAAGGAGTGTACAGAGGCAGTGACGGGGTCATTGCGGTCCCAGAGCGGTGTGGCCCATGACAGGGCTTTTCCAGACAGAAGGCTGACTACGAAAGCCACCTTAGACCTTTCAGTAGGAAACTGGTCCGACATCATCTCCATGTGCAGGGAACATTGCGAAAGAAAGCCACGGCAAAACTTAGAGTCCCCATTAAATTTGTCCGGCAAGGATAGTCGTAGGCCTGAGGCGGCCACTCGCTGCGGAAGAGGTGCAGGAGCTGGCGGAGGAGATGATTGCTGCTGAAGTTGCGACTGAAGTTGGTGCACAATGGTGGACATTTCCGACAGCTGGTGGGTTAGATGGGCGATCTGTCGGGATTGCTGGGCGACCACCGTGGTGATATCAGAGATATAAGGCAGAGGGACCTCAGCGGGATCCATGGCCGGATCTACTGTCACGATGCCGGCTGGCAGGTAGTGGATCCTCTGTGCCAGAGAGGGATTGGCGTGGACCGTGCTAGTGGATCGGTTCTAAGTCACTACTGGTTTTCACCAGAGCCCGCCGCAAAGCGGGATGGTCTTGCTGCGGCGGTAGTGACCAGGTCGTATCCACTAGCAACGGCTCACCTCTCTGACTGCTGATGATAGGCGAGGTACAAGGGAGTAGACAGAAGCAAGGTCGGACGTAGCAGAAGGTCGGGGGCAGGCGGCAAGGTTCGTAGTCAGGGTGGATAGCAGAAGTTCTGGTACACAGGCTTTAGACACACAAAACGCTTTCACTAGGCACAAGGGCAACAAGATCCGGCAAGGGAGTGCATGGGAGGAGGTCAGATATAGTCAGGGACCAGGTGGAAGCCAATTAAGCTAATTGGGCCAGGCACCAATCATTGGTGCACTGGCCCTTTAAGTCTCAGGGAGCTGGCGCGCGCGCGCCCTAGAGAGCGGAGCCGCGCGCGCCAGCACATGACAGCAGGGGACGGGAACGGGTAAGTGACCTGGGATGCGATTCGCGAGCGGGCGCGTCCCGCTGTGCGAATCGCATCCCCAACGGCCATGACAGTGCAGCGCTCCCGGTCAGCGGGACTGACCGGGGAGCTGCAGGGAGAAAGACGCCGTGAGCGCTCCGGGGAGGAGCGGGGACCCGGAGCGCTAGGCGTAACAGTACCAAGAGTGAATACAATGAAAAGTACACATGGGCATACATAATGCATAGGGCGAAAACATACATTAACCGTGTCCTAAGCAACAATCCAAAAGGAATATAAATGAACACAGTATGTGTTAGTATGATACAAACATATTAGAACCGTAGCAAAAAGCGGTATAAAAGAAAACAAATCAGAGTATGCAAAAGGCAGGTTTCTACAGTATATACCGTATTTTTCGCCCTCTAGGACGCACCGGCATATAAGACGCACCCTATTTTAAAGGTGCAAAATCTGAAGAAAAAAAAGATTCTGCACCCAACAATGATCTTCAACCTGTGGAGCATCATTAGTTCTTTTCACCGTTATTATTGTGCTAGTTGCTGTACATTATATCCAACAATACTACTTGAAGTGCAAGAATCGTTTGTGAGGCTGTGTAATCGGAGTGCAGAAAACATACTGTGTGCAATACAGTGACCCCCCCCCCCCCAGACCTACGATGGCCCCGACATACGATCATTTCAACATACGACGGCCTCTCAGAGAGTTGAAGGCAGCATCAACATACGATGCTTTTGTATGTCGGGGCCATCGCATAAACAGCTATCCGGCAGCGCAGACTGCTTCAGCTGACACCGGATAGCCGTTTACGGTGCCCCGTGTGGTCCTCGGGGCTCCGGCGCGTCCTCTTCAGGATCCCCTGCATCGTCGGCGCTCTCCATCGTCGTCATCACGTCGCTTCGCACGCTGTCCCGTCATCCAATAGGAGCGGCGTGCGTAACGACGTCATGGCGGCGACGGAGAGCGCGTGTGCCGGGGAAGCAGAGGCCTTGCCGGAGCGTCGGGGACACCCCGGGGACGCGGCGACAGCGATGGAAGGCGACATCCCGGGCAGCGGTGACGAGCGGTGACCATCCAGAGCGGTGGGGAAAGGTGATTACAACTTCCTCTACCATTGGTCTTCAACCTGTGGGCCTCCTGCAAAACTACAACTCCCAGCATGCCCGGACAGCCGTTGGCTGTCCGAGCATGCTGGGTGTTGTAGTTTTGCAATATCTGGAGGTCCGCAGGTTGTAGACCACTGTCCTATACTTTACATTGCACGGATCCCTCAACATACGATGGTTTCAACAAACGATCCTTCATTTGGAACGGATTACCATCGTATGTTGAGGGACCACTGTATATGTTTGGGACTGTGCAATGACAATTGTGGAGAACATATTCCTTGCTGTTATCAATGTAAAGGACTGTTAAATGACCCTCCACATATTATCAGTATTGCTACCCCAGTCTGAAGTCAGACGTGTGTCTTTCAGCAATGAGTGGATGCTAGTACCTTATTGAACCCCTGCAACGTGCCTACAATTAATCTGACCTGTCGTAGTTTATAGGTTAGAACATTGATGGCGGCCGTTTAGTTTGTTATACTCTTTATACGTTTGTGTGCTAAATCCTTTTAATTGATGGAATAAAAATTATATTTTAACCTTCACATATCGTCAGTGCTATATTCATTTATATTCCTTTTGGATTGTTGGTCAGGACAAGGTTAATGTACCGTATTTTTTGCCGTATAAGACGCACTTTTTCTTCCCCAAAACTGGGGGGGGGGGGGGGGGGAGAAGTTGGTGCGTCTTATACGGCGAATAAACATTAAAATCCTGTCCTATCGCGGCGGTCTATGCGGCCATCAACAGCCGGGACCTGCGGCTAATACAGGACATCACCGATCGCGGTAATGCCCTGTATTAACCCTTCAGACGCGGCGATCAAAGCTGACAGTGAAGTGAAAATGACACTAACCCGGCTGCACCGGGAGAGACTTTACCTGCCTCTTCGGTGTCTGCTCCGTGCCGGGATGCCCTGCATGGCCAGCGCTCTCCTTCGTCGTCATCACGCCATCGCGCACGCTGCCCCGTCACCCAATTGGAGCGGCGTGCGTAGCGACATGATGGTGGCGACGGAGAGTGAGGATACCAGGCAGCAGAGATGTTCCGGAGCGACGGGGACACCCCGGGCACACGGCGGCAGCGATGGAGGGTGACATCCAGGGCAGCGGTGACGAGCGGTGACGGGTCCGGAGCGGCAGGGACACGTGAGTATTACCTCTTATACCAGTGGTCTTATACCTGCGGAACCTCCAGATGTTGCAAAACTACAATTCCTGGCATGCCCGGACAGCCGACGGCTGTCCGGGCATGCTTGGAGTTGTAGTTTTGCAACATCTGGAGGTCCCCTGGTTGAAGATCACTGTCCTATACTTTACATTGTATTCTAGATTTTCCTCCTTTAAAATTGGGTGCGTCTTATATGCCGGAGCGTCCTATAGGGCGAAAAATACGGTATGTTTTCGTCTTATGCATTATGTATGCCCATATGTACTTTTCATTGTGTTCACTCTTGGTACATGTTTATTTTGGCCGTAGTCACCTGTTCACACATGCCACTGTGTATGCTTACATTTCACTATGTGCTATGACCTGGACCAGGTTTTCCTTCATGCATTATTATCTGAAGTTCACATACTTACCTGATCTGATCCGCTCCAAAGTCTGTGCCTTTGTGTGGATGTCTGCACACCTCATTGTAACACTCTTTCTGGCTCTTATCCATGATTGGCCGGGCTCTGCTGGGTTGAGAGTATATAAAAGGGGCATTTGCCCATTATTATGTGCCAAAAAAAGCTCGAAACGCATCAGAGTTTCCTTGCTTTTACTTTCATATTTTAATGGATATCCTTCCGATTTTAATTGATGTATTAAAAGTGATGTTTTAATAAACCTTCTATTTGGAGGAGCTGGAGGCCCCTGCTTTTTTTCTATGTCCGGGATACGGCCCGCTGTCTGCCTGCCTTGCTCTTCGCGGATTAACTTGTTCTCCAGACGCTATACACATCGAAGTGATGAGCTGAACTAAACAACATTTTTTTTTTTTGCATATTTTCTGTCATTTCCGTAATAGAGTGTGGCAGCATTTTTTTTTTCTTAGAGAGTACAATGTCTTACAAGGTTGTATTCAGAGGGCACAGTGTGTGGCATTAATATACTTAAAAGGTATAGAGTGTAACAGTGTTATATTCAGAGGGTAAAATATGGGACAATGTTGTATTAAGAGAGCACTGTGGGTGGCAGTATTAAATTGATGTGCACATTGTATTTATTGGGTACAGTGTCTGGGTTATATTTAGATGGCACAGTGTGTGACAGTTATATTAATGAGAACATTGTGTGACACTATTATATTAAGTGGGTACAGTGTCGGGCAGGGTTATATTCAAAGGGTAAAATGTGTGATAATGTTATATTAACCCCTTCAGGACGGAGCCCATTTTGGCCTTAAGGACCGGAGCGTTTTTTGCACATTTGACCACTGTCACTTTAAACATTAATAACTCTGGAATGCTTTTAGTTATCATTCTGATTCCGAGATTGTTTTTTCGTGACATATTCTACTTTAACATAGTGGTAAATTTTTGTCGATACTTGCATTCTTTCTTGGTGAAAAATCCGTAAATTTTATGAAAAATTTGAAAATTTTGCATTTTTCTAACTTTGAAGCTCTCTGCTTGTAAGGAAAATGGATATTACGAATACATTTTTTTTGGTTCACATATACAATATGTCTACTTTATTTTTGCATCATAAAATTGACGTGTTTTTACTTTTGGAAGACACCAGAGGGCTTCAACGGTCAGCAGCAATTTTCCGATTTTTCACAAAATTTTCAAACTCAGTATTTTTCAGGGACCAGTTCAGGTTTGAAGTGGATTTGAAGGGTCTTCATATTAGAAATACCCCATAAATGACCCCATTATAAAAACTACACCCCCCAAAGTATTCAAAATGACATTCAGTCAGCGTTTTAACCCTTTAGGTGTTTCACACGAATAGCAGCAAAGTGAAGGAGAAAATTCACAATCTTCATTTTTTACACTCACATGTTCTTGTAGACCCAATTTTTGAATTTTTACAAGGGGTAAAAGGACAAAATTTTTACTTGTATTTGTAGCCCAATTTCTCTCGAGTAAGCACATACCTCATATGTCTATGTAAAGTATTCGGCGGGCGCAGTAGAGGGCTCAGAAGGGAAGGAGCGACAAGGGGATTTTGGAGAGTAAGTTTTTCTGAAATGGTTTTTGGGGGGCATATTACCTTTAGGAAGCCCTTATGGTGCCAGAACAGCAAAAAAAAAAAACACATGGCATACCATTTTGGAAACTAGACCCCTCGGGGAATGTAACATGGGATAAAGTGAACCTTAATACCCCACAGGTGTTTCACGACTTTTGCAAATGTAAAAAAAAATTAAAAATTTTTACCTAAAATGCTTGTTTTCCCCAAAAATTTTTATTTTTAAAAAGGGTTATAACAGAAAATACCCCTAAAAATTTGAAGCACAATTTCTCCCGATTCAGAAAACACCCCATATGGGGGTGAAAAGTGCTCTGCTGGCGCACTACAGGTCTCGGAAGAGAAGGAGTCACATTTGGCTTTTTGAAAGCAAATTTTTCTCTGGGGGCATGCCGCATTTAGGAAGCCCCTATGGTACCAGGACAGCAAAAAAAAAACCCACATGGCATACCATTTTGGAAACTAGACCCCTCGGGGAACGTAACAAGGGGTTAAGTGAACCTTTATACCCCACAGGTGTTTCACGACTTATGCATATGTAAAAAAAAAAAATTTTTTTTACCTAAAATGCTTGTTTTCCCAAAAATTTTACATTTTTAAAAAGGGTAAAAGCAGAAAATACCCCCCAAAATTTGTAACGCAATTTCTCCCGAGTAAATTTCTCCCATATGTGACCCTAAACTGTTGCCTTGAAATACGACAGGGCTTCAAAGTGAGAGCGCTGTGCGCATTTGAGGCCTAAATTAGGGATTGCATAGGGGTGGACATAGGGGTATTCTACGCCAGTGATTCCCAAACAGGGTGCCTCCAGCTGTTGCAAAACTCCCAGCATGCCTGGACAGTCAACGGCTGTCCGACAATACTGGGAGTTGTTTTGCAACAGCTGGAGGCTCCGTTCTGGAAACAGTGGCGTACCAGACGTTTTTCATTTTTATTGGGGAGGGGGGCTGTGTAGGGGTATGTGTATACGTAGTGTTTTTTACTTTTTATTTTATTTTTTGTGGTAGTGTAGTGTAGTGTTTTTAGGGTACAGTCACACGGGCGGGGGTTCACAGTAGTTTCTCGCTGGCAATTTGAGCTGCAGCAGAAAGTTGGCGGCAGCTCAAACTTGTAGCCAGATACTTACTGTAATCCTCCGCCCATGTGAGTGTACCCTGTACGTTCACATTGGGGGGGGGGGACATCCAGCTGTTGCATAACTACAACTCCCAGCATGCCCGTTGGCTGTTGGTGACTGCTGAGAGTTGCAGTTTTGCAACAACTGTAGGCCCACTGGTTATGTATCACTGAGTTTGTGACCTAACTCAGTGTTTCACAACCAGTGTGCCTCCAGCTGTTGCAAAACTACAACTCCCAGCATGTACGGTGCATGGTGTACGGTGACTGCTGAGAGTTGTAGTTTGCAACAGCTGGAGGCACACCGGTCGTAAAACACTGAGTTAGGTAAAAAAAAACTCTGAGTTTCACAACCAGTGTGCCTTCAGCTGTTGCAAAACTACAACTCTCAGCAGTCACCGACAGCCAACGGGCATGCTGGGAGTTGTAGTTATGCAACCAGCAGATGCACCACTACAACTCCCAGCATGCACTTTAGCTGTTTGTGCAAGCTGGGAGTTGTAGTTATACAACAGCTGAAGGTACACTTTTCCATAGAAAGAATGTGCCTCCAGCTGTTGCAAAACCATAAGTCCCAGCATGCCCATAAGGGAATGCTGGGAGTTGTGGTGGTCTGCCTCCTGCTGTTGCATAACTACAGCTCCCAGCATGCCCTTTTTGCATGCTGGGAGCTGTTGCTAAGCAACAGCAGGAGGCTGTCACTCACCTCCAACGATCCAGACGCTGCAGGTCAGTCCCGCCGCCGCAGCTGCTCCTGGGGCCCCGATCCCAACAGGGGCGCCGGGGATCGGGGTCCCCAGCACCCGGGGTGCACGTCCCGCACCCGCTCACGTCCTCCAGAAGAGGGGCGGAGCGGGTGCGGGAGTGACACCCGCAGCAGGCGCCCTGATTGGTCGGCCGGTAATCCGGCCGACGAATCAGGGCGATCGTGAGGTGGCACCAGTGCCACCTCACCCCTGCAGGCTCTGGCTGTTCGGGGCCGTCAGAGACGGCCCCGAACAGCCCGTAAGTTCCGGTCATCGGGTCACTGGAGACCCGATTGACCCGGAATCGCCGCAGATCGCTGGACTGAATTGCTTGACGACATGGGGGGGGGGCATAATGACCCCCCTGGGCGATATGCCGGGATGCCTGCTGAACGATTTCAGCAGGCATCCGGCTCCGGTCCCCAACCGGCTAGCGGTGGGGGCTGGAATTCCCACGAGCGTATGGATACGCCCTCGGTCCTTAAGGGCTCGGGATGCAGGGCGTATCCATACGCCCTATGTCCTGAAGAGGTTAAAGGGGTATTCCAGACAAAACCTTTTTTTATATATATCAACTGGCTCCAGAAAGTTAAACAGATTTGTAAATTACTTCCATTAAAAAATCTTAATCCTTCCAATAGTTATTAGCTTCTGAAGTTTTCTGTCTAACTGCTCAATGATGAAGTCACGTCCCGGGAGCTGTGCATGATGGGAGAATATCCCTATAGGAACTGCACAGCTCCCGGGGCATGAGTCATCAGAGAGCAGTTAGACAGAAAACAACAACTCAACTTCAGAAGCTAATAACTATCGGAAGGATTACGATTTTTTTAAATAAAAGTAATTTACAAATCTGTTTAACTTTCCGGAGCCAGTTGATATATAAAAAAAAGTTTTGGCCTGGAATACCCCTTTAAGAGAGCACTGTGGGTGGCAGTAATATATTGATGTGCACATTGTATTTTGTGGGTACAGTGTCTGTCTGGGTTATATTTAGATGGCAGTGTGTGAGAGTTATATTAATGTGTACATTGTTGGGTACAATGTCAGGCAGGGTTATACAGTGACCTCTCGACCTACGATGGCCCCGACATACGATAATTTCAACATGCGATGGCCTCTCAGAGGCAGCATCAACATACGATGCTTTTGTATGTCGGGGCCATCACATAAATGGCTATCCGGCAGCGCAGACTGCTTCAGCTGCCACCGGATAGCCGTTTACGGTGCCCCATGTGCTCCGGTGATGTCTCTTACCTGTCCTCGGGGCTCCGGCGCGTCCTCTTCGGGACCCCTGCATCGTTGGCGCTCTCTATTGTCATCATCACGTCGCTGCGCACGCCGTCCCGTCATCCAATAGGAGCGGCGTGCGTAGTGACGCGATGGCGGTGACGGAGAGCGAGGATGCTGGGGAAGCAGAGGCCTTGCCGGAGCGGCAGGGACACCTCGGGGACGTGGCGACAGCGATGGAAGGCGACATCCAAGGCAGCGGTGACGAGCGGTGACGGTCCGGAGCGGTGGGGACAGGTGATTACAACTTCCTCTAACCGTGGTCTTCAACCTGCAGACCTCCAATTGTTGCAAAACTACAACACCCAGCATGCCCGGACAGCCAACGGCTGTCCGGGCATGGTGGGTGTTGTAGTTTTGCAACATCTGGAGGTCCGCAGGTTGTAGACCACTGTCCTATACTTTACATTGCACGGATCCCTCAACATACGATGGTTTCAACAAACGATGGTCCATTTGGAACGGATTACCATCGTATGTTGAGGGACCACTGTATTCAAAGGGCACAGTGTGTAACAGTATTATAGGTTGGAAGAGCAGTAAGATGGGGATTACTAGGCAAATGAATAAAATATCTCTATAATTAAATATACTAGCAAAAGAGGTGTAACTATAGGTGGTGCACACCTGGCCTGAGACTCTCACCTACATACGGAGACCATAGTTTTCTTAAGGCTACATGGTAAGTAGGGGCCCTGTTACAGTAGATAGCATTGGGGCCCAGGGGCCTCAGTCTGGCGGTTATACATCTCTACTCCTAACATGCTCCTGCAGGTGCAGACCCCTGTATCATAAACTGATGTGACTAAGAATCTTGTATTGTCCCTTGTGTGACTAACTCTTAGTCACTGACTAAGGAAAGGACACAAGAGCGACTCTTTTTATGAGCTATGATTATTTATCCCTGTTCGTTATCTTTGCAATAATCTCAATATCCTTTCTGAGACCGCGGCAATTATCGCAGGTTATAAAGATAGAATGCTGTTCGGCGTCTGACCGTAAATTACGAAGGCACGCAATTTACCAGCAAGCGTAAAAATGGTTTATAATATAAACTAAAAATAAGACAATATCTGATCACAAGAAGCTGCTAAGAGTCAATTGCATAAATGGTTCTAAAGGATATAACCCAAGCCAGGAAATCCTAATACATTAACTGGAATGATATCCGTACGGACACTTTGCAGTTTTATAGTCCCAGCGTTATAGGGATGTG